>NW_027443950.1:0-31771 GCF_048569485.1 Anomaloglossus baeobatrachus | reverse complement strand
TATGAGGCTTCGCAGTAGGTTGCAAACATTCATCACCCATGACTTTCCCCAATTGAGCTCAGAAGCTCAATGTCTATCATGACCTCTCTTTTAGAATGTCCAAGAGCAAGCAAACTATTCCTCCAGGAGAGGGCGCCAACAGACTACTAAAGAGATCATCATTACTCAAAGAAAACCCCAAAAACCAATGCATGATAGGAATAAACAGGTAACTTTCTTTGGAGTGGAAGCGGAGAGATCGCACCAGATGCCAATTCTAGATGTTATCACACCTGTGGTCACTGCAGCAGCAGGTGAATCCACTTTGTCCAAAAGGGATCTATTCCATTCAATTGCAAATGATCTAGATAAGACAGAGAACTGCAGCACGGGGACATAGCCGAGTTGGTCAGGTTGAGTGGTGATGAGTTTGCTATTTGGATGAATAAAGAAAGTCAAAAGTGTGAAAGATAAAAAACAAAAGGAGGAAGTGTGAAAAGTGAATGGGCCAAATTGAGGTGCATATGAAGACGTATGCTTTCTTCCAATTCATTAAATCGGGCTAATATGAATCAGGTGAATTGAGTTCTGCTTTTGGAAACTGGGTTAAGAAGGGGTGCACCGTTCCTGGAGGTACTGCAATACCAGGTCAATGCGTGGAGTGGACAGAGCAAGCTCTTTTTCCATCTCCCTGTTCTAAAAATCCATTTAATATATGGTCCCCAGATAGGGGACGTATCAGATATTAAACTGATAAGAACAGATACTACACTTGATCTTAGCCAAAAGGCCGAGAAGCGATAACCAGAATTGGTTTGGGCCTCGAGTGGCACCCTGGCCTATGCCGGACACATCTTAGGGAGAGAGAGCGAGAGGGAGACAAACCCACGCCTACACAAGACATTTTGTCACCCAAGCCAACCCTTGAAAAGGCTGCTTTGCAGAGCCAAAACAAGAAGAATGGTGCGTTTTGCAGCCGCCGCCCACTGCAATGAATCTGAATAACTCCTCCTTTAGGGCGCAAGCAACTCCCCTCCCCCTTGCAGTCTTTCCAATTCACGATACAAAAAGACGGACAGGACAGGTTGCCTGACTTTCCGTCACTGCCACCCTTTGCCATCCTTACCCGTAGAAAGCCCTTTCATCATCCCCAAACCTAATCTTTTCCCTTTCCTTCCAGCCCCCAAACCCTGCCCTCTGTACCTTTCTCACCACCCGCTTCCTTCTCCTGTCATCCCCCCTACCACCCGGGAAAAAAAGAGATTGCCCCCTCCTTCCACTAGCCCACCCTCCCACCCAAAGAACAACTTCTTCTGCGCAGCTTGTTTTCTAGGCAGCAGCGCTATTGTGATGTCATCGGGGGGCATTGTGACAAGCCGCCAGTGTTCCGTCTCTTCATGTTGTGCACAGTTCAAACGGAAAATACATCAACAGGCAGACTACAGAAAAGCTTACTATCAAAGGTTAGAGGGGGGCTTTCTCAGAGGGCTTTTTACAGTTTTTCTATTCCCAATTAGCCGTTTAAGTGTACTTATTGAAAGTAGTAATTCTTTCATAGGCCGCCCTTTCTTAGTATTTGACGTTCCTTATATTGCGGTATGAGGCTTCGCAGTAGGTTGCAAACATTCATCACCCATGACTTTCCCCAATTGAGCTCAGAAGCTCAATGTCTATCATGACCTCTCTTTTAGAATGTCCAAGAGCAAGCAAACTATTCCTCCAGGAGAGGGCGCCAACAGACTACTAAAGAGATCATCATTACTCAAAGAAAACCCCAAAAACCAATGCATGATAGGAATAAACAGGTAACTTTCTTTGGAGTGGAAGCGGAGAGATCGCACCAGATGCCAATTCTAGATGTTATCACACCTGTGGTCACTGCAGCAGCAGGTGAATCCACTTTGTCCAAAAGGGATCTATTCCATTCAATTGCAAATGATCTAGATAAGACAGAGAACTGCAGCACGGGGACATAGCCGAGTTGGTCAGGTTGAGTGGTGATGAGTTTGCTATTTGGATGAATAAAGAAAGTCAAAAGTGTGAAAGATAAAAAACAAAAGGAGGAAGTGTGAAAAGTGAATGGGCCAAATTGAGGTGCATATGAAGACGTATGCTTTCTTCCAATTCATTAAATCGGGCTAATATGAATCAGGTGAATTGAGTTCTGCTTTTGGAAACTGGGTTAAGAAGGGGTGCACCGTTCCTGGAGGTACTGCAATACCAGGTCAATGCGTGGAGTGGACAGAGCAAGCTCTTTTTCCATCTCCCTGTTCTAAAAATCCATTTAATATATGGTCCCCAGATAGGGGACGTATCAGATATTAAACTGATAAGAACAGATACTACACTTGATCTTAGCCAAAAGGCCGAGAAGCGATAACCAGAATTGGTTTGGGCCTCGAGTGGCACCCTGGCCTATGCCGGACACATCTTAGGGAGAGAGAGCGAGAGGGAGACAAACCCACGCCTACACAAGACATTTTGTCACCCAAGCCAACCCTTGAAAAGGCTGCTTTGCAGAGCCAAAACAAGAAGAATGGTGCGTTTTGCAGCCGCCGCCCACTGCAATGAATCTGAATAACTCCTCCTTTAGGGCGCAAGCAACTCCCCTCCCCCTTGCAGTCTTTCCAATTCACGATACAAAAAGACGGACAGGACAGGTTGCCTGACTTTCCGTCACTGCCACCCTTTGCCATCCTTACCCGTAGAAAGCCCTTTCATCATCCCCAAACCCTAATCTTTTCCCTTTCCTTCCCAGCCCCCAAACCCTGCCCTCTGTACCTTTCTCACCACCCGCTTCCCTTCTCCTGTCATCCCCCTACCACCCGGGAAAAAAAGAGATTGCCCCCTCCTTCCACTAGCCCACCCTCCCACCCAAAGAACAACTTCTTCTGCGCAGCTTGTTTTCTAGGCAGCAGCGCTATTGTGATGTCATCGGGGGGCATTGTGACAAGCCGCCAGTGTTCCGTCTCTTCATGTTGTGCACAGTTCAAACGGAAAATACATCAACAGGCAGACTACAGAAAAGCTTACTATCAAAGGTTAGAGGGGGGCTTTCTCAGAGGGCTTTTTACAGTTTTTCTATTCCCAATTAGCCGTTTAAGTGTACTTATTGAAAGTAGTAATTCTTTCATAGGCCGCCCTTTCTTAGTATTTGACGTTCCTTATATTGCGGTATGAGGCTTCGCAGTAGGTTGCAAACATTCATCACCCATGACTTTCCCCAATTGAGCTCAGAAGCTCAATGTCTATCATGACCTCTCTTTTAGAATGTCCAAGAGCAAGCAAACTATTCCTCCAGGAGAGGGCGCCAACAGACTACTAAAGAGATCATCATTACTCAAAGAAAACCCCAAAAACCAATGCATGATAGGAATAAACAGGTAACTTTCTTTGGAGTGGAAGCGGAGAGATCGCACCAGATGCCAATTCTAGATGTTATCACACCTGTGGTCACTGCAGCAGCAGGTGAATCCACTTTGTCCAAAAGGGATCTATGATCTATTCCATTCAATTGCAAATGATCTAGATAAGACAGAGAACTGCAGCACGGGGACATAGCCGAGTTGGTCAGGTTGAGTGGTGATGAGTTTGCTATTTGGATGAATAAAGAAAGTCAAAAGTGTGAAAGATAAAAAACAAAAGGAGGAAGTGTGAAAAGTGAATGGGCCAAATTGAGGTGCATATGAAGACGTATGCTTTCTTCCAATTCATTAAATCGGGCTAATATGAATCAGGTGAATTGAGTTCTGCTTTGGAAACTGGGTTAAGAAGGGGTGCACCGTTCTGGAGGTACTGCAATACCAGGTCAATGCGTGGAGTGGACAGAGCAAGCTCTTTTTCCATCTCCCTGTTCTAAAATCCATTTAATATATGGTCCCCAGATAGGGGACGTATCAGATATTAAACTGATAAGAACAGATACTACACTTGATCTTAGCCAAAAGGCCGAGAAGCGATAACCAGAATTGGTTTGGGCCTCGAGTGGCACCCTGGCCTATGCCGGACACATCTTAGGGAGAGAGAGCGAGAGGGAGACAAACCCACGCCTACACAAGACATTTTGTCACCCAAGCCAACCCTTGAAAAGGCTGCTTTGCAGAGCCAAAACAAGAAGAATGGTGCGTTTTGCAGCCGCCGCCCACTGCAATGAATCTGAATAACTCCTCCTTTAGGGCGCAAGCAACTCCCTCCCCCTTGCAGTCTTTCCAATTCACGATACAAAAGACGGACAGGACAGGTTGCCTGACTTTCCGTCACTGCCACCCTTTGCCATCCTTACCCGTAGAAAGCCCTTTCATCATCCCCAAACCCTAATCTTTTCCCTTTCCTTCCCAGCCCCCAAACCCTGCCCTCTGTACCTTTCTCACCACCCGCTTCCCTTCTCCTGTCATCCCCCTACCACCCGGGAAAAAAAGAGATTGCCCCCTCCTTCCACTAGCCCACCCTCCCACCCAAAGAACAACTTCTTCTGCGCAGCTTGTTTTCTAGGCAGCAGCGCTATTGTGATGTCATCGGGGGGCATTGTGACAAGCCGCCAGTGTTCCGTCTCTTCATGTTGTGCACAGTTCAAACGGAAAATACATCAACAGGCAGACTACAGAAAAGCTTACTATCAAAGGTTAGAGGGGGGCTTTCTCAGAGGGCTTTTTACAGTTTTTCTATTCCCAATTAGCCGTTTAAGTGTACTTATTGAAAGTAGTAATTCTTTCATAGGCCGCCCTTTCTTAGTATTTGACGTTCCTTATATTGCGGTATGAGGCTTCGCAGTAGGTTGCAAACATTCATCACCCATGACTTTCCCCAATTGAGCTCAGAAGCTCAATGTCTATCATGACCTCTCTTTTAGAATGTCCAAGAGCAAGCAAACTATTCCTCCAGGAGAGGGCGCCAACAGACTACTAAAGAGATCATCATTACTCAAAGAAAACCCCAAAAACCAATGCATGATAGGAATAAACAGGTAACTTTCTTTGGAGTGGAAGCGGAGAGATCGCACCAGATGCCAATTCTAGATGTTATCACACCTGTGGTCACTGCAGCAGCAGGTGAATCCACTTTGTCCAAAAGGGATCTATTCCATTCAATTGCAAATGATCTAGATAAGACAGAGAACTGCAGCACGGGGACATAGCCGAGTTGGTCAGGTTGAGTGGTGATGAGTTTGCTATTTGGATGAATAAAGAAAGTCAAAAGTGTGAAAGATAAAAAACAAAAGGAGGAAGTGTGAAAAGTGAATGGGCCAAATTGAGGTGCATATGAAGACGTATGCTTTCTTCCAATTCATTAAATCGGGCTAATATGAATCAGGTGAATTGAGTTCTGCTTTTGGAAACTGGTTAAGAAGGGGTGCACCGTTCCTGGAGGTACTGCAATACCAGGTCAATGCGTGGAGTGGACAGAGCAAGCTCTTTTTCCATCTCCCTGTTCTAAAAATCCATTTAATATATGGTCCCCAGATAGGGGACGTATCAGATATTAAACTGATAAGAACAGATACTACACTTGATCTTAGCCAAAAGGCCGAGAAGCGATAACCAGAATTGGTTTGGGCCTCGAGTGGCACCCTGGCCTATGCCGGACACATCTTAGGGAGAGAGAGCGAGAGGGAGACAAACCCACGCCTACACAAGACATTTTGTCACCCAAGCCAACCCTTGAAAAGGCTGCTTTGCAGAGCCAAAACAAGAAGAATGGTGCGTTTTGCAGCCGCCGCCCACTGCAATGAATCTGAATAACTCCTCCTTTAGGGCGCAAGCAACTCCCCTCCCCCTTGCAGTCTTCCAATTCACGATACAAAAAGACGGACAGGACAGGTTGCCTGACTTTCCGTCACTGCCACCCTTTGCCATCCTTACCCGTAGAAAGCCCTTTCATCATCCCCAAACCCTAATCTTTTCCCTTTCCTTCCCAGCCCCCAAACCCTGCCCTCTGTACCTTTCTCACCACCCGCTTCCCTTCTCCTGTCATCCCCCTACCACCCGGGAAAAAAAGAGATTGCCCCCTCCTTCCACTAGCCCCACCCTCCCCACCCAAAGAACAACTTCTTCTGCGCAGCTTGTTTTCTAGCAGCAGCGCTATTGTGATGTCATCGGGGGGCATTGTGACAAGCCGCCAGTGTTCCGTCTCTTCATGTTGTGCACAGTTCAAACGGAAAATACATCAACAGGCAGACTACAGAAAAGCTTACTATCAAAGGTTAGAGGGGGGCTTTCTCAGAGGGCTTTTTACAGTTTTTCTATTCCCAATTAGCCGTTTAAGTGTACTTATTGAAAGTAGTAATTCTTTCATAGGCCGCCCTTTCTTAGTATTTGACGTTCCTTATATTGCGGTATGAGGCTTCGCAGTAGGTTGCAAACATTCATCACCCATGACTTTCCCCAATTGAGCTCAGAAGCTCAATGTCTATCATGACCTCTCTTTTAGAATGTCCAAGAGCAAGCAAACTATTCCTCCAGGAGAGGGCGCCAACAGACTACTAAAGAGATCATCATTACTCAAAGAAAACCCCAAAAACCAATGCATGATAGGAATAAACAGGTAACTTTCTTTGGAGTGGAAGCGGAGAGATCGCACCAGATGCCAATTCTAGATGTTATCACACCTGTGGTCACTGCAGCAGCAGGTGAATCCACTTTGTCCAAAAGGGATCTATTCCATTCAATTGCAAATGATCTAGATAAGACAGAGAACTGCAGCACGGGGACATAGCCGAGTTGGTCAGGTTGAGTGGTGATGAGTTTGCTATTTGGATGAATAAAGAAAGTCAAAAGTGTGAAAGATAAAAAACAAAAGGAGGAAGTGTGAAAAGTGAATGGGCCAAATTGAGGTGCATATGAAGACGTATGCTTTCTTCCAATTCATTAAATCGGGCTAATATGAATCAGGTGAATTGAGTTCTGCTTTTGGAAACTGGGTTAAGAAGGGGTGCACCGTTCCTGGAGGTACTGCAATACCAGGTCAATGCGTGGAGTGGACAGAGCAAGCTCTTTTTCCATCTCCCTGTTCTAAAAATCCATTTAATATATGGTCCCCAGATAGGGGACGTATCAGATATTAAACTGATAAGAACAGATACTACACTTGATCTTAGCCAAAGGCCGAGAAGCGATAACCAGAATTGGTTTGGGCCTCGAGTGGCACCCTGGCCTATGCCGGACACATCTTAGGGAGAGAGAGCGAGAGGGAGACAAACCCACGCCTACACAAGACATTTTGTCACCCAAGCCAACCCTTGAAAAGGCTGCTTTGCAGAGCCAAAACAAGAAGAATGGTGCGTTTTGCAGCCGCCGCCCACTGCAATGAATCTGAATAACTCCTCCTTTAGGGCGCAAGCAACTCCCCTCCCCCTTGCAGTCTTTCCAATTCACGATACAAAAAGACGGACAGGACAGGTTGCCTGACTTTCCGTCACTGCCACCCTTTGCCATCCTTACCCGTAGAAAGCCCTTTCATCATCCCCAAACCCTAATCTTTTCCCTTTCCTTCCCAGCCCCCAAACCCTGCCCTCTGTACCTTTCTCACCACCCGCTTCCCTTCTCCTGTCATCCCCCTACCACCCGGGAAAAAAAGAGATTGCCCCCTCCTTCCACTAGCCCACCCTCCCACCCAAAGAACAACTTCTTCTGCGCAGCTTGTTTTCTAGGCAGCAGCGCTATTGTGATGTCATCGGGGGGCATTGTGACAAGCCGCCAGTGTTCCGTCTCTTCATGTTGTGCACAGTTCAAACGGAAAATACATCAACAGGCAGACTACAGAAAAGCTTACTATCAAAGGTTAGAGGGGGGCTTTCTCAGAGGGCTTTTTACAGTTTTTCTATTCCCAATTAGCCGTTTAAGTGTACTTATTGAAAGTAGTAATTCTTTCATAGGCCGCCCTTTCTTAGTATTTGACGTTCCTTATATTGCGGTATGAGGCTTCGCAGTAGGTTGCAAACATTCATCACCCATGACTTTCCCCAATTGAGCTCAGAAGCTCAATGTCTATCATGACCTCTCTTTTAGAATGTCCAAGAGCAAGCAAACTATTCCTCCAGGAGAGGGCGCCAACAGACTACTAAAGAGATCATCATTACTCAAAGAAAACCCCAAAAACCAATGCATGATAGGAATAAACAGGTAACTTTCTTTGGAGTGGAAGCGGAGAGATCGCACCAGATGCCAATTCTAGATGTTATCACACCTGTGGTCACTGCAGCAGCAGGTGAATCCACTTTGTCCAAAAGGGATCTATTCCATTCAATTGCAAATGATCTAGATAAGACAGAGAACTGCAGCACGGGGACATAGCCGAGTTGGTCAGGTTGAGTGGTGATGAGTTTGCTATTTGGATGAATAAAGAAAGTCAAAAGTGTGAAAGATAAAAAACAAAAGGAGGAAGTGTGAAAAGTGAATGGGCCAAATTGAGGTGCATATGAAGACGTATGCTTTCTTCCAATTCATTAAATCGGGCTAATATGAATCAGGTGAATTGAGTTCTGCTTTTGGAAACTGGGTTAAGAAGGGGTGCACCGTTCCTGGAGGTACTGCAATACCAGGTCAATGCGTGGAGTGGACAGAGCAAGCTCTTTTTCCATCTCCCTGTTCTAAAAATCCATTTAATATATGGTCCCCAGATAGGGGACGTATCAGATATTAAACTGATAAGAACAGATACTACACTTGATCTTAGCCAAAAGGCCGAGAAGCGATAACCAGAATTGGTTTGGGCCTCGAGTGGCACCCTGGCCTATGCCGGACACATCTTAGGGAGAGAGAGCGAGAGGGAGACAAACCCACGCCTACACAAGACATTTTGTCACCCAAGCCAACCCTTGAAAAGGCTGCTTTGCAGAGCCAAAACAAGAAGAATGGTGCGTTTTGCAGCCGCCGCCCACTGCAATGAATCTGAATAACTCCTCCTTTAGGGCGCAAGCAACTCCCCTCCCCCTTGCAGTCTTTCCAATTCACGATACAAAAAGACGGACAGGACAGGTTGCCTGACTTTCCGTCACTGCCACCCTTTGCCATCCTTACCCGTAGAAAGCCCTTTCATCATCCCCAAACCCTAATCTTTTCCCTTTCCTTCCCAGCCCCCAAACCCTGCCCTCTGTACCTTTCTCACCACCCGCTTCCCTTCTCCTGTCATCCCCCTACCACCCGGGAAAAAAAGAGATTGCCCCCTCCTTCCACTAGCCCACCCTCCCACCCAAAGAACAACTTCTTCTGCGCAGCTTGTTTTCTAGGCAGCAGCGCTATTGTGATGTCATCGGGGGGCATTGTGACAAGCCGCCAGTGTTCCGTCTCTTCATGTTGTGCACAGTTCAAACGGAAAATACATCAACAGGCAGACTACAGAAAAGCTTACTATCAAAGGTTAGAGGGGGGCTTTCTCAGAGGGCTTTTTACAGTTTTTCTATTCCCAATTAGCCGTTTAAGTGTACTTATTGAAAGTAGTAATTCTTTCATAGGCCGCCCTTTCTTAGTATTTGACGTTCCTTATATTGCGGTATGAGGCTTCGCAGTAGGTTGCAAACATTCATCACCCATGACTTTCCCCAATTGAGCTCAGAAGCTCAATGTCTATCATGACCTCTCTTTTAGAATGTCCAAGAGCAAGCAAACTATTCCTCCAGGAGAGGGCGCCAACAGACTACTAAAGAGATCATCATTACTCAAAGAAAACCCCAAAAACCAATGCATGATAGGAATAAACAGGTAACTTTCTTTGGAGTGGAAGCGGAGAGATCGCACCAGATGCCAATTCTAGATGTTATCACACCTGTGGTCACTGCAGCAGCAGGTGAATCCACTTTGTCCAAAAGGGATCTATTCCATTCAATTGCAAATGATCTAGATAAGACAGAGAACTGCAGCACGGGGACATAGCCGAGTTGGTCAGGTTGAGTGGTGATGAGTTTGCTATTTGGATGAATAAAGAAAGTCAAAAGTGTGAAAGATAAAAAACAAAAGGAGGAAGTGTGAAAAGTGAATGGGCCAAATTGAGGTGCATATGAAGACGTATGCTTTCTTCCAATTCATTAAATCGGGCTAATATGAATCAGGTGAATTGAGTTCTGCTTTTGGAAACTGGGTTAAGAAGGGGTGCACCGTTCCTGGAGGTACTGCAATACCAGGTCAATGCGTGGAGTGGACAGAGCAAGCTCTTTTTCCATCTCCCTGTTCTAAAAATCCATTTAATATATGGTCCCCAGATAGGGGACGTATCAGATATTAAACTGATAAGAACAGATACTACACTTGATCTTAGCCAAAAGGCCGAGAAGCGATAACCAGAATTGGTTTGGGCCTCGAGTGGCACCCTGGCCTATGCCGGACACATCTTAGGGAGAGAGAGCGAGAGGGAGACAAACCCACGCCTACACAAGACATTTTGTCACCCAAGCCAACCCTTGAAAAGGCTGCTTTGCAGAGCCAAAACAAGAAGAATGGTGCGTTTTGCAGCCGCCGCCCACTGCAATGAATCTGAATAACTCCTCCTTTAGGGCGCAAGCAACTCCCCTCCCCCTTGCAGTCTTTCCAATTCACGATACAAAAAGACGGACAGGACAGGTTGCCTGACTTTCCGTCACTGCCACCCTTTGCCATCCTTACCCGTAGAAAGCCCTTTCATCATCCCCAAACCCTAATCTTTTCCCTTTCCTTCCCAGCCCCCAAACCCTGCCCTCTGTACCTTTCTCACCACCCGCTTCCCTTCTCCTGTCATCCCCCTACCACCCGGGAAAAAAAGAGATTGCCCCCTCCTTCCACTAGCCCACCCTCCCACCCAAAGAACAACTTCTTCTGCGCAGCTTGTTTTCTAGGCAGCAGCGCTATTGTGATGTCATCGGGGGGCATTGTGACAAGCCGCCAGTGTTCCGTCTCTTCATGTTGTGCACAGTTCAAACGGAAAATACATCAACAGGCAGACTACAGAAAAGCTTACTATCAAAGGTTAGAGGGGGGCTTTCTCAGAGGGCTTTTTACAGTTTTTCTATTCCCAATTAGCCGTTTAAGTGTACTTATTGAAAGTAGTAATTCTTTCATAGGCCGCCCTTTCTTAGTATTTGACGTTCCTTATATTGCGGTATGAGGCTTCGCAGTAGGTTGCAAACATTCATCACCCATGACTTTCCCCAATTGAGCTCAGAAGCTCAATGTCTATCATGACCTCTCTTTTAGAATGTCCAAGAGCAAGCAAACTATTCCTCCAGGAGAGGGCGCCAACAGACTACTAAAGAGATCATCATTACTCAAAGAAAACCCCAAAAACCAATGCATGATAGGAATAAACAGGTAACTTTCTTTGGAGTGGAAGCGGAGAGATCGCACCAGATGCCAATTCTAGATGTTATCACACCTGTGGTCACTGCAGCAGCAGGTGAATCCACTTTGTCCAAAAGGGATCTATTCCATTCAATTGCAAATGATCTAGATAAGACAGAGAACTGCAGCACGGGGACATAGCCGAGTTGGTCAGGTTGAGTGGTGATGAGTTTGCTATTTGGATGAATAAAGAAAGTCAAAAGTGTGAAAGATAAAAAACAAAAGGAGGAAGTGTGAAAAGTGAATGGGCCAAATTGAGGTGCATATGAAGACGTATGCTTTCTTCCAATTCATTAAATCGGGCTAATATGAATCAGGTGAATTGAGTTCTGCTTTTGGAAACTGGGTTAAGAAGGGGTGCACCGTTCCTGGAGGTACTGCAATACCAGGTCAATGCGTGGAGTGGACAGAGCAAGCTCTTTTTCCATCTCCCTGTTCTAAAAATCCATTTAATATATGGTCCCCAGATAGGGGACGTATCAGATATTAAACTGATAAGAACAGATACTACACTTGATCTTAGCCAAAAGGCCGAGAAGCGATAACCAGAATTGGTTTGGGCCTCGAGTGGCACCCTGGCCTATGCCGGACACATCTTAGGGAGAGAGAGCGAGAGGGAGACAAACCCACGCCTACACAAGACATTTTGTCACCCAAGCCAACCCTTGAAAAGGCTGCTTTGCAGAGCCAAAACAAGAAGAATGGTGCGTTTTGCAGCCGCCGCCCACTGCAATGAATCTGAATAACTCCTCCTTTAGGGCGCAAGCAACTCCCCTCCCCCTTGCAGTCTTTCCAATTCACGATACAAAAAGACGGACAGGACAGGTTGCCTGACTTTCCGTCACTGCCACCCTTTGCCATCCTTACCCGTAGAAAGCCCTTTCATCATCCCCAAACCCTAATCTTTTCCCTTTCCTTCCCAGCCCCCAAACCCTGCCCTCTGTACCTTTCTCACCACCCGCTTCCCTTCTCCTGTCATCCCCCTACCACCCGGGAAAAAAAGAGATTGCCCCCTCCTTCCACTAGCCCACCCTCCCACCCAAAGAACAACTTCTTCTGCGCAGCTTGTTTTCTAGGCAGCAGCGCTATTGTGATGTCATCGGGGGGCATTGTGACAAGCCGCCAGTGTTCCGTCTCTTCATGTTGTGCACAGTTCAAACGGAAAATACATCAACAGGCAGACTACAGAAAAGCTTACTATCAAAGGTTAGAGGGGGGCTTTCTCAGAGGGCTTTTTACAGTTTTTCTATTCCCAATTAGCCGTTTAAGTGTACTTATTGAAAGTAGTAATTCTTTCATAGGCCGCCCTTTCTTAGTATTTGACGTTCCTTATATTGCGGTATGAGGCTTCGCAGTAGGTTGCAAACATTCATCACCCATGACTTTCCCCAATTGAGCTCAGAAGCTCAATGTCTATCATGACCTCTCTTTTAGAATGTCCAAGAGCAAGCAAACTATTCCTCCAGGAGAGGGCGCCAACAGACTACTAAAGAGATCATCATTACTCAAAGAAAACCCCAAAAACCAATGCATGATAGGAATAAACAGGTAACTTTCTTTGGAGTGGAAGCGGAGAGATCGCACCAGATGCCAATTCTAGATGTTATCACACCTGTGGTCACTGCAGCAGCAGGTG
Source organism: Anomaloglossus baeobatrachus (assembly GCF_048569485.1). Lineage (NCBI taxonomy): Eukaryota > Metazoa > Chordata > Amphibia > Anura > Aromobatidae > Anomaloglossus > Anomaloglossus baeobatrachus. The sequence goes on along the minus strand of NW_027443950.1, from coordinate 18,853 downwards.
AATCCACTTTGTCCAAAAGGGATCTATTCCATTCAATTGCAAATGATCTAGATAAGACAGAGAACTGCAGCACGGGGACATAGCCGAGTTGGTCAGGTTGAGTGGTGATGAGTTTGCTATTTGGATGAATAAAGAAAGTCAAAAGTGTGAAAGATAAAAAACAAAAGGAGGAAGTGTGAAAAGTGAATGGGCCAAATTGAGGTGCATATGAAGACGTATGCTTTCTTCCAATTCATTAAATCGGGCTAATATGAATCAGGTGAATTGAGTTCTGCTTTTGGAAACTGGGTTAAGAAGGGGTGCACCGTTCCTGGAGGTACTGCAATACCAGGTCAATGCGTGGAGTGGACAGAGCAAGCTCTTTTTCCATCTCCCTGTTCTAAAAATCCATTTAATATATGGTCCCCAGATAGGGGACGTATCAGATATTAAACTGATAAGAACAGATACTACACTTGATCTTAGCCAAAAGGCCGAGAAGCGATAACCAGAATTGGTTTGGGCCTCGAGTGGCACCCTGGCCTATGCCGGACACATCTTAGGGAGAGAGAGCGAGAGGGAGACAAACCCACGCCTACACAAGACATTTTGTCACCCAAGCCAACCCTTGAAAAGGCTGCTTTGCAGAGCCAAAACAAGAAGAATGGTGCGTTTTGCAGCCGCCGCCCACTGCAATGAATCTGAATAACTCCTCCTTTAGGGCGCAAGCAACTCCCCTCCCCCTTGCAGTCTTTCCAATTCACGATACAAAAAGACGGACAGGACAGGTTGCCTGACTTTCCGTCACTGCCACCCTTTGCCATCCTTACCCGTAGAAAGCCCTTTCATCATCCCCAAACCCTAATCTTTTCCCTTTCCTTCCCAGCCCCCAAACCCTGCCCTCTGTACCTTTCTCACCACCCGCTTCCCTTCTCCTGTCATCCCCCTACCACCCGGGAAAAAAAGAGATTGCCCCCTCCTTCCACTAGCCCACCCTCCCACCCAAAGAACAACTTCTTCTGCGCAGCTTGTTTTCTAGGCAGCAGCGCTATTGTGATGTCATCGGGGGGCATTGTGACAAGCCGCCAGTGTTCCGTCTCTTCATGTTGTGCACAGTTCAAACGGAAAATACATCAACAGGCAGACTACAGAAAAGCTTACTATCAAAGGTTAGAGGGGGGCTTTCTCAGAGGGCTTTTTACAGTTTTTCTATTCCCAATTAGCCGTTTAAGTGTACTTATTGAAAGTAGTAATTCTTTCATAGGCCGCCCTTTCTTAGTATTTGACGTTCCTTATATTGCGGTATGAGGCTTCGCAGTAGGTTGCAAACATTCATCACCCATGACTTTCCCCAATTGAGCTCAGAAGCTCAATGTCTATCATGACCTCTCTTTTAGAATGTCCAAGAGCAAGCAAACTATTCCTCCAGGAGAGGGCGCCAACAGACTACTAAAGAGATCATCATTACTCAAAGAAAACCCCAAAAACCAATGCATGATAGGAATAAACAGGTAACTTTCTTTGGAGTGGAAGCGGAGAGATCGCACCAGATGCCAATTCTAGATGTTATCACACCTGTGGTCACTGCAGCAGCAGGTGAATCCACTTTGTCCAAAAGGGATCTATTCCATTCAATTGCAAATGATCTAGATAAGACAGAGAACTGCAGCACGGGGACATAGCCGAGTTGGTCAGGTTGAGTGGTGATGAGTTTGCTATTTGGATGAATAAAGAAAGTCAAAAGTGTGAAAGATAAAAAACAAAAGGAGGAAGTGTGAAAAGTGAATGGGCCAAATTGAGGTGCATATGAAGACGTATGCTTTCTTCCAATTCATTAAATCGGGCTAATATGAATCAGGTGAATTGAGTTCTGCTTTTGGAAACTGGGTTAAGAAGGGGTGCACCGTTCCTGGAGGTACTGCAATACCAGGTCAATGCGTGGAGTGGACAGAGCAAGCTCTTTTTCCATCTCCCTGTTCTAAAAATCCATTTAATATATGGTCCCCAGATAGGGGACGTATCAGATATTAAACTGATAAGAACAGATACTACACTTGATCTTAGCCAAAAGGCCGAGAAGCGATAACCAGAATTGGTTTGGGCCTCGAGTGGCACCCTGGCCTATGCCGGACACATCTTAGGGAGAGAGAGCGAGAGGGAGACAAACCCACGCCTACACAAGACATTTTGTCACCCAAGCCAACCCTTGAAAAGGCTGCTTTGCAGAGCCAAAACAAGAAGAATGGTGCGTTTTGCAGCCGCCGCCCACTGCAATGAATCTGAATAACTCCTCCTTTAGGGCGCAAGCAACTCCCCTCCCCCTTGCAGTCTTTCCAATTCACGATACAAAAAGACGGACAGGACAGGTTGCCTGACTTTCCGTCACTGCCACCCTTTGCCATCCTTACCCGTAGAAAGCCCTTTCATCATCCCCAAACCCTAATCTTTTCCCTTTCCTTCCCAGCCCCCAAACCCTGCCCTCTGTACCTTTCTCACCACCCGCTTCCCTTCTCCTGTCATCCCCCTACCACCCGGGAAAAAAAGAGATTGCCCCCTCCTTCCACTAGCCCACCCTCCCACCCAAAGAACAACTTCTTCTGCGCAGCTTGTTTTCTAGGCAGCAGCGCTATTGTGATGTCATCGGGGGGCATTGTGACAAGCCGCCAGTGTTCCGTCTCTTCATGTTGTGCACAGTTCAAACGGAAAATACATCAACAGGCAGACTACAGAAAAGCTTACTATCAAAGGTTAGAGGGGGGCTTTCTCAGAGGGCTTTTTACAGTTTTTCTATTCCCAATTAGCCGTTTAAGTGTACTTATTGAAAGTAGTAATTCTTTCATAGGCCGCCCTTTCTTAGTATTTGACGTTCCTTATATTGCGGTATGAGGCTTCGCAGTAGGTTGCAAACATTCATCACCCATGACTTTCCCCAATTGAGCTCAGAAGCTCAATGTCTATCATGACCTCTCTTTTAGAATGTCCAAGAGCAAGCAAACTATTCCTCCAGGAGAGGGCGCCAACAGACTACTAAAGAGATCATCATTACTCAAAGAAAACCCCAAAAACCAATGCATGATAGGAATAAACAGGTAACTTTCTTTGGAGTGGAAGCGGAGAGATCGCACCAGATGCCAATTCTAGATGTTATCACACCTGTGGTCACTGCAGCAGCAGGTGAATCCACTTTGTCCAAAAGGGATCTATTCCATTCAATTGCAAATGATCTAGATAAGACAGAGAACTGCAGCACGGGGACATAGCCGAGTTGGTCAGGTTGAGTGGTGATGAGTTTGCTATTTGGATGAATAAAGAAAGTCAAAAGTGTGAAAGATAAAAAACAAAAGGAGGAAGTGTGAAAAGTGAATGGGCCAAATTGAGGTGCATATGAAGACGTATGCTTTCTTCCAATTCATTAAATCGGGCTAATATGAATCAGGTGAATTGAGTTCTGCTTTTGGAAACTGGGTTAAGAAGGGGTGCACCGTTCCTGGAGGTACTGCAATACCAGGTCAATGCGTGGAGTGGACAGAGCAAGCTCTTTTTCCATCTCCCTGTTCTAAAAATCCATTTAATATATGGTCCCCAGATAGGGGACGTATCAGATATTAAACTGATAAGAACAGATACTACACTTGATCTTAGCCAAAAGGCCGAGAAGCGATAACCAGAATTGGTTTGGGCCTCGAGTGGCACCCTGGCCTATGCCGGACACATCTTAGGGAGAGAGAGCGAGAGGGAGACAAACCCACGCCTACACAAGACATTTTGTCACCCAAGCCAACCCTTGAAAAGGCTGCTTTGCAGAGCCAAAACAAGAAGAATGGTGCGTTTTGCAGCCGCCGCCCACTGCAATGAATCTGAATAACTCCTCCTTTAGGGCGCAAGCAACTCCCCTCCCCCTTGCAGTCTTTCCAATTCACGATACAAAAAGACGGACAGGACAGGTTGCCTGACTTTCCGTCACTGCCACCCTTTGCCATCCTTACCCGTAGAAAGCCCTTTCATCATCCCCAAACCCTAATCTTTTCCCTTTCCTTCCCAGCCCCCAAACCCTGCCCTCTGTACCTTTCTCACCACCCGCTTCCCTTCTCCTGTCATCCCCCTACCACCCGGGAAAAAAAGAGATTGCCCCCTCCTTCCACTAGCCCACCCTCCCACCCAAAGAACAACTTCTTCTGCGCAGCTTGTTTTCTAGGCAGCAGCGCTATTGTGATGTCATCGGGGGGCATTGTGACAAGCCGCCAGTGTTCCGTCTCTTCATGTTGTGCACAGTTCAAACGGAAAATACATCAACAGGCAGACTACAGAAAAGCTTACTATCAAAGGTTAGAGGGGGGCTTTCTCAGAGGGCTTTTTACAGTTTTTCTATTCCCAATTAGCCGTTTAAGTGTACTTATTGAAAGTAGTAATTCTTTCATAGGCCGCCCTTTCTTAGTATTTGACGTTCCTTATATTGCGGTATGAGGCTTCGCAGTAGGTTGCAAACATTCATCACCCATGACTTTCCCCAATTGAGCTCAGAAGCTCAATGTCTATCATGACCTCTCTTTTAGAATGTCCAAGAGCAAGCAAACTATTCCTCCAGGAGAGGGCGCCAACAGACTACTAAAGAGATCATCATTACTCAAAGAAAACCCCAAAAACCAATGCATGATAGGAATAAACAGGTAACTTTCTTTGGAGTGGAAGCGGAGAGATCGCACCAGATGCCAATTCTAGATGTTATCACACCTGTGGTCACTGCAGCAGCAGGTGAATCCACTTTGTCCAAAAGGGATCTATTCCATTCAATTGCAAATGATCTAGATAAGACAGAGAACTGCAGCACGGGGACATAGCCGAGTTGGTCAGGTTGAGTGGTGATGAGTTTGCTATTTGGATGAATAAAGAAAGTCAAAAGTGTGAAAGATAAAAAACAAAAGGAGGAAGTGTGAAAAGTGAATGGGCCAAATTGAGGTGCATATGAAGACGTATGCTTTCTTCCAATTCATTAAATCGGGCTAATATGAATCAGGTGAATTGAGTTCTGCTTTTGGAAACTGGGTTAAGAAGGGGTGCACCGTTCCTGGAGGTACTGCAATACCAGGTCAATGCGTGGAGTGGACAGAGCAAGCTCTTTTTCCATCTCCCTGTTCTAAAAATCCATTTAATATATGGTCCCCAGATAGGGGACGTATCAGATATTAAACTGATAAGAACAGATACTACACTTGATCTTAGCCAAAAGGCCGAGAAGCGATAACCAGAATTGGTTTGGGCCTCGAGTGGCACCCTGGCCTATGCCGGACACATCTTAGGGAGAGAGAGCGAGAGGGAGACAAACCCACGCCTACACAAGACATTTTGTCACCCAAGCCAACCCTTGAAAAGGCTGCTTTGCAGAGCCAAAACAAGAAGAATGGTGCGTTTTGCAGCCGCCGCCCACTGCAATGAATCTGAATAACTCCTCCTTTAGGGCGCAAGCAACTCCCCTCCCCCTTGCAGTCTTTCCAATTCACGATACAAAAAGACGGACAGGACAGGTTGCCTGACTTTCCGTCACTGCCACCCTTTGCCATCCTTACCCGTAGAAAGCCCTTTCATCATCCCCAAACCCTAATCTTTTCCCTTTCCTTCCCAGCCCCCAAACCCTGCCCTCTGTACCTTTCTCACCACCCGCTTCCCTTCTCCTGTCATCCCCCTACCACCCGGGAAAAAAAGAGATTGCCCCCTCCTTCCACTAGCCCACCCTCCCACCCAAAGAACAACTTCTTCTGCGCAGCTTGTTTTCTAGGCAGCAGCGCTATTGTGATGTCATCGGGGGGCATTGTGACAAGCCGCCAGTGTTCCGTCTCTTCATGTTGTGCACAGTTCAAACGGAAAATACATCAACAGGCAGACTACAGAAAAGCTTACTATCAAAGGTTAGAGGGGGGCTTTCTCAGAGGGCTTTTTACAGTTTTTCTATTCCCAATTAGCCGTTTAAGTGTACTTATTGAAAGTAGTAATTCTTTCATAGGCCGCCCTTTCTTAGTATTTGACGTTCCTTATATTGCGGTATGAGGCTTCGCAGTAGGTTGCAAACATTCATCACCCATGACTTTCCCCAATTGAGCTCAGAAGCTCAATGTCTATCATGACCTCTCTTTTAGAATGTCCAAGAGCAAGCAAACTATTCCTCCAGGAGAGGGCGCCAACAGACTACTAAAGAGATCATCATTACTCAAAGAAAACCCCAAAAACCAATGCATGATAGGAATAAACAGGTAACTTTCTTTGGAGTGGAAGCGGAGAGATCGCACCAGATGCCAATTCTAGATGTTATCACACCTGTGGTCACTGCAGCAGCAGGTGAATCCACTTTGTCCAAAAGGGATCTATTCCATTCAATTGCAAATGATCTAGATAAGACAGAGAACTGCAGCACGGGGACATAGCCGAGTTGGTCAGGTTGAGTGGTGATGAGTTTGCTATTTGGATGAATAAAGAAAGTCAAAAGTGTGAAAGATAAAAAACAAAAGGAGGAAGTGTGAAAAGTGAATGGGCCAAATTGAGGTGCATATGAAGACGTATGCTTTCTTCCAATTCATTAAATCGGGCTAATATGAATCAGGTGAATTGAGTTCTGCTTTTGGAAACTGGGTTAAGAAGGGGTGCACCGTTCCTGGAGGTACTGCAATACCAGGTCAATGCGTGGAGTGGACAGAGCAAGCTCTTTTTCCATCTCCCTGTTCTAAAAATCCATTTAATATATGGTCCCCAGATAGGGGACGTATCAGATATTAAACTGATAAGAACAGATACTACACTTGATCTTAGCCAAAAGGCCGAGAAGCGATAACCAGAATTGGTTTGGGCCTCGAGTGGCACCCTGGCCTATGCCGGACACATCTTAGGGAGAGAGAGCGAGAGGGAGACAAACCCACGCCTACACAAGACATTTTGTCACCCAAGCCAACCCTTGAAAAGGCTGCTTTGCAGAGCCAAAACAAGAAGAATGGTGCGTTTTGCAGCCGCCGCCCACTGCAATGAATCTGAATAACTCCTCCTTTAGGGCGCAAGCAACTCCCCTCCCCCTTGCAGTCTTTCCAATTCACGATACAAAAAGACGGACAGGACAGGTTGCCTGACTTTCCGTCACTGCCACCCTTTGCCATCCTTACCCGTAGAAAGCCCTTTCATCATCCCCAAACCCTAATCTTTTCCCTTTCCTTCCCAGCCCCCAAACCCTGCCCTCTGTACCTTTCTCACCACCCGCTTCCCTTCTCCTGTCATCCCCCTACCACCCGGGAAAAAAAGAGATTGCCCCCTCCTTCCACTAGCCCACCCTCCCACCCAAAGAACAACTTCTTCTGCGCAGCTTGTTTTCTAGGCAGCAGCGCTATTGTGATGTCATCGGGGGGCATTGTGACAAGCCGCCAGTGTTCCGTCTCTTCATGTTGTGCACAGTTCAAACGGAAAATACATCAACAGGCAGACTACAGAAAAGCTTACTATCAAAGGTTAGAGGGGGGCTTTCTCAGAGGGCTTTTTACAGTTTTTCTATTCCCAATTAGCCGTTTAAGTGTACTTATTGAAAGTAGTAATTCTTTCATAGGCCGCCCTTTCTTAGTATTTGACGTTCCTTATATTGCGGTATGAGGCTTCGCAGTAGGTTGCAAACATTCATCACCCATGACTTTCCCCAATTGAGCTCAGAAGCTCAATGTCTATCATGACCTCTCTTTTAGAATGTCCAAGAGCAAGCAAACTATTCCTCCAGGAGAGGGCGCCAACAGACTACTAAAGAGATCATCATTACTCAAAGAAAACCCCAAAAACCAATGCATGATAGGAATAAACAGGTAACTTTCTTTGGAGTGGAAGCGGAGAGATCGCACCAGATGCCAATTCTAGATGTTATCACACCTGTGGTCACTGCAGCAGCAGGTGAATCCACTTTGTCCAAAAGGGATCTATTCCATTCAATTGCAAATGATCTAGATAAGACAGAGAACTGCAGCACGGGGACATAGCCGAGTTGGTCAGGTTGAGTGGTGATGAGTTTGCTATTTGGATGAATAAAGAAAGTCAAAAGTGTGAAAGATAAAAAACAAAAGGAGGAAGTGTGAAAAGTGAATGGGCCAAATTGAGGTGCATATGAAGACGTATGCTTTCTTCCAATTCATTAAATCGGGCTAATATGAATCAGGTGAATTGAGTTCTGCTTTTGGAAACTGGGTTAAGAAGGGGTGCACCGTTCCTGGAGGTACTGCAATACCAGGTCAATGCGTGGAGTGGACAGAGCAAGCTCTTTTTCCATCTCCCTGTTCTAAAAATCCATTTAATATATGGTCCCCAGATAGGGGACGTATCAGATATTAAACTGATAAGAACAGATACTACACTTGATCTTAGCCAAAAGGCCGAGAAGCGATAACCAGAATTGGTTTGGGCCTCGAGTGGCACCCTGGCCTATGCCGGACACATCTTAGGGAGAGAGAGCGAGAGGGAGACAAACCCACGCCTACACAAGACATTTTGTCACCCAAGCCAACCCTTGAAAAGGCTGCTTTGCAGAGCCAAAACAAGAAGAATGGTGCGTTTTGCAGCCGCCGCCCACTGCAATGAATCTGAATAACTCCTCCTTTAGGGCGCAAGCAACTCCCCTCCCCCTTGCAGTCTTTCCAATTCACGATACAAAAAGACGGACAGGACAGGTTGCCTGACTTTCCGTCACTGCCACCCTTTGCCATCCTTACCCGTAGAAAGCCCTTTCATCATCCCCAAACCCTAATCTTTTCCCTTTCCTTCCCAGCCCCCAAACCCTGCCCTCTGTACCTTTCTCACCACCCGCTTCCCTTCTCCTGTCATCCCCCTACCACCCGGGAAAAAAAGAGATTGCCCCCTCCTTCCACTAGCCCACCCTCCCACCCAAAGAACAACTTCTTCTGCGCAGCTTGTTTTCTAGGCAGCAGCGCTATTGTGATGTCATCGGGGGGCATTGTGACAAGCCGCCAGTGTTCCGTCTCTTCATGTTGTGCACAGTTCAAACGGAAAATACATCAACAGGCAGACTACAGAAAAGCTTACTATCAAAGGTTAGAGGGGGGCTTTCTCAGAGGGCTTTTTACAGTTTTTCTATTCCCAATTAGCCGTTTAAGTGTACTTATTGAAAGTAGTAATTCTTTCATAGGCCGCCCTTTCTTAGTATTTGACGTTCCTTATATTGCGGTATGAGGCTTCGCAGTAGGTTGCAAACATTCATCACCCATGACTTTCCCCAATTGAGCTCAGAAGCTCAATGTCTATCATGACCTCTCTTTTAGAATGTCCAAGAGCAAGCAAACTATTCCTCCAGGAGAGGGCGCCAACAGACTACTAAAGAGATCATCATTACTCAAAGAAAACCCCAAAAACCAATGCATGATAGGAATAAACAGGTAACTTTCTTTGGAGTGGAAGCGGAGAGATCGCACCAGATGCCAATTCTAGATGTTATCACACCTGTGGTCACTGCAGCAGCAGGTGAATCCACTTTGTCCAAAAGGGATCTATTCCATTCAATTGCAAATGATCTAGATAAGACAGAGAACTGCAGCACGGGGACATAGCCGAGTTGGTCAGGTTGAGTGGTGATGAGTTTGCTATTTGGATGAATAAAGAAAGTCAAAAGTGTGAAAGATAAAAAACAAAAGGAGGAAGTGTGAAAAGTGAATGGGCCAAATTGAGGTGCATATGAAGACGTATGCTTTCTTCCAATTCATTAAATCGGGCTAATATGAATCAGGTGAATTGAGTTCTGCTTTTGGAAACTGGGTTAAGAAGGGGTGCACCGTTCCTGGAGGTACTGCAATACCAGGTCAATGCGTGGAGTGGACAGAGCAAGCTCTTTTTCCATCTCCCTGTTCTAAAAATCCATTTAATATATGGTCCCCAGATAGGGGACGTATCAGATATTAAACTGATAAGAACAGATACTACACTTGATCTTAGCCAAAAGGCCGAGAAGCGATAACCAGAATTGGTTTGGGCCTCGAGTGGCACCCTGGCCTATGCCGGACACATCTTAGGGAGAGAGAGCGAGAGGGAGACAAACCCACGCCTACACAAGACATTTTGTCACCCAAGCCAACCCTTGAAAAGGCTGCTTTGCAGAGCCAAAACAAGAAGAATGGTGCGTTTTGCAGCCGCCGCCCACTGCAATGAATCTGAATAACTCCTCCTTTAGGGCGCAAGCAACTCCCCTCCCCCTTGCAGTCTTTCCAATTCACGATACAAAAAGACGGACAGGACAGGTTGCCTGACTTTCCGTCACTGCCACCCTTTGCCATCCTTACCCGTAGAAAGCCCTTTCATCATCCCCAAACCCTAATCTTTTCCCTTTCCTTCCCAGCCCCCAAACCCTGCCCTCTGTACCTTTCTCACCACCCGCTTCCCTTCTCCTGTCATCCCCCTACCACCCGGGAAAAAAAGAGATTGCCCCCTCCTTCCACTAGCCCACCCTCCCACCCAAAGAACAACTTCTTCTGCGCAGCTTGTTTTCTAGGCAGCAGCGCTATTGTGATGTCATCGGGGGGCATTGTGACAAGCCGCCAGTGTTCCGTCTCTTCATGTTGTGCACAGTTCAAACGGAAAATACATCAACAGGCAGACTACAGAAAAGCTTACTATCAAAGGTTAGAGGGGGGCTTTCTCAGAGGGCTTTTTACAGTTTTTCTATTCCCAATTAGCCGTTTAAGTGTACTTATTGAAAGTAGTAATTCTTTCATAGGCCGCCCTTTCTTAGTATTTGACGTTCCTTATATTGCGGTATGAGGCTTCGCAGTAGGTTGCAAACATTCATCACCCATGACTTTCCCCAATTGAGCTCAGAAGCTCAATGTCTATCATGACCTCTCTTTTAGAATGTCCAAGAGCAAGCAAACTATTCCTCCAGGAGAGGGCGCCAACAGACTACTAAAGAGATCATCATTACTCAAAGAAAACCCCAAAAACCAATGCATGATAGGAATAAACAGGTAACTTTCTTTGGAGTGGAAGCGGAGAGATCGCACCAGATGCCAATTCTAGATGTTATCACACCTGTGGTCACTGCAGCAGCAGGTGAATCCACTTTGTCCAAAAGGGATCTATTCCATTCAATTGCAAATGATCTAGATAAGACAGAGAACTGCAGCACGGGGACATAGCCGAGTTGGTCAGGTTGAGTGGTGATGAGTTTGCTATTTGGATGAATAAAGAAAGTCAAAAGTGTGAAAGATAAAAAACAAAAGGAGGAAGTGTGAAAAGTGAATGGGCCAAATTGAGGTGCATATGAAGACGTATGCTTTCTTCCAATTCATTAAATCGGGCTAATATGAATCAGGTGAATTGAGTTCTGCTTTTGGAAACTGGGTTAAGAAGGGGTGCACCGTTCCTGGAGGTACTGCAATACCAGGTCAATGCGTGGAGTGGACAGAGCAAGCTCTTTTTCCATCTCCCTGTTCTAAAAATCCATTTAATATATGGTCCCCAGATAGGGGACGTATCAGATATTAAACTGATAAGAACAGATACTACACTTGATCTTAGCCAAAAGGCCGAGAAGCGATAACCAGAATTGGTTTGGGCCTCGAGTGGCACCCTGGCCTATGCCGGACACATCTTAGGGAGAGAGAGCGAGAGGGAGACAAACCCACGCCTACACAAGACATTTTGTCACCCAAGCCAACCCTTGAAAAGGCTGCTTTGCAGAGCCAAAACAAGAAGAATGGTGCGTTTTGCAGCCGCCGCCCACTGCAATGAATCTGAATAACTCCTCCTTTAGGGCGCAAGCAACTCCCCTCCCCCTTGCAGTCTTTCCAATTCACGATACAAAAAGACGGACAGGACAGGTTGCCTGACTTTCCGTCACTGCCACCCTTTGCCATCCTTACCCGTAGAAAGCCCTTTCATCATCCCCAAACCCTAATCTTTTCCCTTTCCTTCCCAGCCCCCAAACCCTGCCCTCTGTACCTTTCTCACCACTCCGCTTCCCTTCTCCTGTCATCCCCCTACCACCCGGGAAAAAAAGAGATTGCCCCCTCCTTCCACTAGCCCACCCTCCCACCCAAAGAACAACTTCTTCTGCGCAGCTTGTTTTCTAGGCAGCAGCGCTATTGTGATGTCATCGGGGGGCATTGTGACAAGCCGCCAGTGTTCCGTCTCTTCATGTTGTGCACAGTTCAAACGGAAAATACATCAACAGGCAGACTACAGAAAAGCTTACTATCAAAGGTTAGAGGGGGGCTTTCTCAGAGGGCTTTTTACAGTTTTTCTATTCCCAATTAGCCGTTTAAGTGTACTTATTGAAAGTAGTAATTCTTTCATAGGCCGCCCTTTCTTAGTATTTGACGTTCCTTATATTGCGGTATGAGGCTTCGCAGTAGGTTGCAAACATTCATCACCCATGACTTTCCCCAATTGAGCTCAGAAGCTCAATGTCTATCATGACCTCTCTTTTAGAATGTCCAAGAGCAAGCAAACTATTCCTCCAGGAGAGGGCGCCAACAGACTACTAAAGAGATCATCATTACTCAAAGAAAACCCCAAAAACCAATGCATGATAGGAATAAACAGGTAACTTTCTTTGGAGTGGAAGCGGAGAGATCGCACCAGATGCCAATTCTAGATGTTATCACACCTGTGGTCACTGCAGCAGCAGGTGAATCCACTTTGTCCAAAAGGGATCTATTCCATTCAATTGCAAATGATCTAGATAAGACAGAGAACTGCAGCACGGGGACATAGCCGAGTTGGTCAGGTTGAGTGGTGATGAGTTTGCTATTTGGATGAATAAAGAAAGTCAAAAGTGTGAAAGATAAAAAACAAAAGGAGGAAGTGTGAAAAGTGAATGGGCCAAATTGAGGTGCATATGAAGACGTATGCTTTCTTCCAATTCATTAAATCGGGCTAATATGAATCAGGTGAATTGAGTTCTGCTTTTGGAAACTGGGTTAAGAAGGGGTGCACCGTTCCTGGAGGTACTGCAATACCAGGTCAATGCGTGGAGTGGACAGAGCAAGCTCTTTTTCCATCTCCCTGTTCTAAAAATCCATTTAATATATGGTCCCCAGATAGGGGACGTATCAGATATTAAACTGATAAGAACAGATACTACACTTGATCTTAGCCAAAAGGCCGAGAAGCGATAACCAGAATTGGTTTGGGCCTCGAGTGGCACCCTGGCCTATGCCGGACACATCTTAGGGAGAGAGAGCGAGAGGGAGACAAACCCACGCCTACACAAGACATTTTGTCACCCAAGCCAACCCTTGAAAAGGCTGCTTTGCAGAGCCAAAACAAGAAGAATGGTGCGTTTTGCAGCCGCCGCCCACTGCAATGAATCTGAATAACTCCTCCTTTAGGGCGCAAGCAACTCCCCTCCCCCTTGCAGTCTTTCCAATTCACGATACAAAAAGACGGACAGGACAGGTTGCCTGACTTTCCGTCACTGCCACCCTTTGCCATCCTTACCCGTAGAAAGCCCTTTCATCATCCCCAAACCCTAATCTTTTCCCTTTCCTTCCCAGCCCCCAAACCCTGCCCTCTGTACCTTTCTCACCACCCGCTTCCCTTCTCCTGTCATCCCCCTACCACCCGGGAAAAAAAGAGATTGCCCCCTCCTTCCACTAGCCCACCCTCCCACCCAAAGAACAACTTCTTCTGCGCAGCTTGTTTTCTAGGCAGCAGCGCTATTGTGATGTCATCGGGGGGCATTGTGACAAGCCGCCAGTGTTCCGTCTCTTCATGTTGTGCACAGTTCAAACGGAAAATACATCAACAGGCAGACTACAGAAAAGCTTACTATCAAAGGTTAGAGGGGGGCTTTCTCAGAGGGCTTTTTACAGTTTTTCTATTCCCAATTAGCCGTTTAAGTGTACTTATTGAAAGTAGTAATTCTTTCATAGGCCGCCCTTTCTTAGTATTTGACGTTCCTTATATTGCGGTATGAGGCTTCGCAGTAGGTTGCAAACATTCATCACCCATGACTTTCCCCAATTGAGCTCAGAAGCTCAATGTCTATCATGACCTCTCTTTTAGAATGTCCAAGAGCAAGCAAACTATTCCTCCAGGAGAGGGCGCCAACAGACTACTAAAGAGATCATCATTACTCAAAGAAAACCCCAAAAACCAATGCATGATAGGAATAAACAGGTAACTTTCTTTGGAGTGGAAGCGGAGAGATCGCACCAGATGCCAATTCTAGATGTTATCACACCTGTGGTCACTGCAGCAGCAGGTGAATCCACTTTGTCCAAAAGGGATCTATTCCATTCAATTGCAAATGATCTAGATAAGACAGAGAACTGCAGCACGGGGACATAGCCGAGTTGGTCAGGTTGAGTGGTGATGAGTTTGCTATTTGGATGAATAAAGAAAGTCAAAAGTGTGAAAGATAAAAAACAAAAGGAGGAAGTGTGAAAAGTGAATGGGCCAAATTGAGGTGCATATGAAGACGTATGCTTTCTTCCAATTCATTAAATCGGGCTAATATGAATCAGGTGAATTGAGTTCTGCTTTTGGAAACTGGGTTAAGAAGGGGTGCACCGTTCCTGGAGGTACTGCAATACCAGGTCAATGCGTGGAGTGGACAGAGCAAGCTCTTTTTCCATCTCCCTGTTCTAAAAATCCATTTAATATATGGTCCCCAGATAGGGGACGTATCAGATATTAAACTGATAAGAACAGATACTACACTTGATCTTAGCCAAAAGGCCGAGAAGCGATAACCAGAATTGGTTTGGGCCTCGAGTGGCACCCTGGCCTATGCCGGACACATCTTAGGGAGAGAGAGCGAGAGGGAGACAAACCCACGCCTACACAAGACATTTTGTCACCCAAGCCAACCCTTGAAAAGGCTGCTTTGCAGAGCCAAAACAAGAAGAATGGTGCGTTTTGCAGCCGCCGCCCACTGCAATGAATCTGAATAACTCCTCCTTTAGGGCGCAAGCAACTCCCCTCCCCCTTGCAGTCTTTCCAATTCACGATACAAAAAGACGGACAGGACAGGTTGCCTGACTTTCCGTCACTGCCACCCTTTGCCATCCTTACCCGTAGAAAGCCCTTTCATCATCCCCAAACCCTAATCTTTTCCCTTTCCTTCCCAGCCCCCAAACCCTGCCCTCTGTACCTTTCTCACCACCCGCTTCCCTTCTCCTGTCATCCCCCTACCACCCGGGAAAAAAAGAGATTGCCCCCTCCTTCCACTAGCCCACCCTCCCACCCAAAGAACAACTTCTTCTGCGCAGCTTGTTTTCTAGGCAGCAGCGCTATTGTGATGTCATCGGGGGGCATTGTGACAAGCCGCCAGTGTTCCGTCTCTTCATGTTGTGCACAGTTCAAACGGAAAATACATCAACAGGCAGACTACAGAAAAGCTTACTATCAAAGGTTAGAGGGGGGCTTTCTCAGAGGGCTTTTTACAGTTTTTCTATTCCCAATTAGCCGTTTAAGTGTACTTATTGAAAGTAGTAATTCTTTCATAGGCCGCCCTTTCTTAGTATTTGACGTTCCTTATATTGCGGTATGAGGCTTCGCAGTAGGTTGCAAACATTCATCACCCATGACTTTCCCCAATTGAGCTCAGAAGCTCAATGTCTATCATGACCTCTCTTTTAGAATGTCCAAGAGCAAGCAAACTATTCCTCCAGGAGAGGGCGCCAACAGACTACTAAAGAGATCATCATTACTCAAAGAAAACCCCAAAAACCAATGCATGATAGGAATAAACAGGTAACTTTCTTTGGAGTGGAAGCGGAGAGATCGCACCAGATGCCAATTCTAGATGTTATCACACCTGTGGTCACTGCAGCAGCAGGTGAATCCACTTTGTCCAAAAGGGATCTATTCCATTCAATTGCAAATGATCTAGATAAGACAGAGAACTGCAGCACGGGGACATAGCCGAGTTGGTCAGGTTGAGTGGTGATGAGTTTGCTATTTGGATGAATAAAGAAAGTCAAAAGTGTGAAAGATAAAAAACAAAAGGAGGAAGTGTGAAAAGTGAATGGGCCAAATTGAGGTGCATATGAAGACGTATGCTTTCTTCCAATTCATTAAATCGGGCTAATATGAATCAGGTGAATTGAGTTCTGCTTTTGGAAACTGGGTTAAGAAGGGGTGCACCGTTCCTGGAGGTACTGCAATACCAGGTCAATGCGTGGAGTGGACAGAGCAAGCTCTTTTTCCATCTCCCTGTTCTAAAAATCCATTTAATATATGGTCCCCAGATAGGGGACGTATCAGATATTAAACTGATAAGAACAGATACTACACTTGATCTTAGCCAAAAGGCCGAGAAGCGATAACCAGAATTGGTTTGGGCCTCGAGTGGCACCCTGGCCTATGCCGGACACATCTTAGGGAGAGAGAGCGAGAGGGAGACAAACCCACGCCTACACAAGACATTTTGTCACCCAAGCCAACCCTTGAAAAGGCTGCTTTGCAGAGCCAAAACAAGAAGAATGGTGCGTTTTGCAGCCGCCGCCCACTGCAATGAATCTGAATAACTCCTCCTTTAGGGCGCAAGCAACTCCCCTCCCCCTTGCAGTCTTTCCAATTCACGATACAAAAAGACGGACAGGACAGGTTGCCTGACTTTCCGTCACTGCCACCCTTTGCCATCCTTACCCGTAGAAAGCCCTTTCATCATCCCCAAACCCTAATCTTTTCCCTTTCCTTCCCAGCCCCCAAACCCTGCCCTCTGTACCTTTCTCACCACCCGCTTCCCTTCTCCTGTCATCCCCCTACCACCCGGGAAAAAAAGAGATTGCCCCCTCCTTCCACTAGCCCACCCTCCCACCCAAAGAACAACTTCTTCTGCGCAGCTTGTTTTCTAGGCAGCAGCGCTATTGTGATGTCATCGGGGGGCATTGTGACAAGCCGCCAGTGTTCCGTCTCTTCATGTTGTGCACAGTTCAAACGGAAAATACATCAACAGGCAGACTACAGAAAAGCTTACTATCAAAGGTTAGAGGGGGGCTTTCTCAGAGGGCTTTTTACAGTTTTTCTATTCCCAATTAGCCGTTTAAGTGTACTTATTGAAAGTAGTAATTCTTTCATAGGCCGCCCTTTCTTAGTATTTGACGTTCCTTATATTGCGGTATGAGGCTTCGCAGTAGGTTGCAAACATTCATCACCCATGACTTTCCCCAATTGAGCTCAGAAGCTCAATGTCTATCATGACCTCTCTTTTAGAATGTCCAAGAGCAAGCAAACTATTCCTCCAGGAGAGGGCGCCAACAGACTACTAAAGAGATCATCATTACTCAAAGAAAACCCCAAAAACCAATGCATGATAGGAATAAACAGGTAACTTTCTTTGGAGTGGAAGCGGAGAGATCGCACCAGATGCCAATTCTAGATGTTATCACACCTGTGGTCACTGCAGCAGCAGGTGAATCCACTTTGTCCAAAAGGGATCTATTCCATTCAATTGCAAATGATCTAGATAAGACAGAGAACTGCAGCACGGGGACATAGCCGAGTTGGTCAGGTTGAGTGGTGATGAGTTTGCTATTTGGATGAATAAAGAAAGTCAAAAGTGTGAAAGATAAAAAACAAAAGGAGGAAGTGTGAAAAGTGAATGGGCCAAATTGAGGTGCATATGAAGACGTATGCTTTCTTCCAATTCATTAAATCGGGCTAATATGAATCAGGTGAATTGAGTTCTGCTTTTGGAAACTGGGTTAAGAAGGGGTGCACCGTTCCTGGAGGTACTGCAATACCAGGTCAATGCGTGGAGTGGACAGAGCAAGCTCTTTTTCCATCTCCCTGTTCTAAAAATCCATTTAATATATGGTCCCCAGATAGGGGACGTATCAGATATTAAACTGATAAGAACAGATACTACACTTGATCTTAGCCAAAAGGCCGAGAAGCGATAACCAGAATTGGTTTGGGCCTCGAGTGGCACCCTGGCCTATGCCGGACACATCTTAGGGAGAGAGAGCGAGAGGGAGACAAACCCACGCCTACACAAGACATTTTGTCACCCAAGCCAACCCTTGAAAAGGCTGCTTTGCAGAGCCAAAACAAGAAGAATGGTGCGTTTTGCAGCCGCCGCCCACTGCAATGAATCTGAATAACTCCTCCTTTAGGGCGCAAGCAACTCCCCTCCCCCTTGCAGTCTTTCCAATTCACGATACAAAAAGACGGACAGGACAGGTTGCCTGACTTTCCGTCACTGCCACCCTTTGCCATCCTTACCCGTAGAAAGCCCTTTCATCATCCCCAAACCCTAATCTTTTCCCTTTCCTTCCCAGCCCCCAAACCCTGCCCTCTGTACCTTTCTCACCACCCGCTTCCCTTCTCCTGTCATCCCCCTACCACCCGGGAAAAAAAGAGATTGCCCCCTCCTTCCACTAGCCCACCCTCCCACCCAAAGAACAACTTCTTCTGCGCAGCTTGTTTTCTAGGCAGCAGCGCTATTGTGATGTCATCGGGGGGCATTGTGACAAGCCGCCAGTGTTCCGTCTCTTCATGTTGTGCACAGTTCAAACGGAAAATACATCAACAGGCAGACTACAGAAAAGCTTACTATCAAAGGTTAGAGGGGGGCTTTCTCAGAGGGCTTTT
This sequence comes from Anomaloglossus baeobatrachus, assembly GCF_048569485.1. Lineage (NCBI taxonomy): Eukaryota > Metazoa > Chordata > Amphibia > Anura > Aromobatidae > Anomaloglossus > Anomaloglossus baeobatrachus. The sequence continues at coordinate 316 of NW_027443950.1, read as the reverse complement.
TACAGTTTTTCTATTCCCAATTAGCCGTTTAAGTGTACTTATTGAAAGTAGTAATTCTTTCATAGGCCGCCCTTTCTTAGTATTTGACGTTCCTTATATTGCGGTATGAGGCTTCGCAGTAGGTTGCAAACATTCATCACCCATGACTTTCCCCAATTGAGCTCAGAAGCTCAATGTCTATCATGACCTCTCTTTTAGAATGTCCAAGAGCAAGCAAACTATTCCTCCAGGAGAGGGCGCCAACAGACTACTAAAGAGATCATCATTACTCAAAGAAAACCCCAAAAACCAATGCATGATAGGAATAAACAGGTAA
>NW_027443949.1:0-31777 GCF_048569485.1 Anomaloglossus baeobatrachus | reverse complement strand
AGCAAGCAAACTATTCCTCCAGGAGAGGGCGCCAACAGACTACTAAAGAGATCATCATTACTCAAAGAAAACCCCAAAAACCAATGCATGATAGGAATAAACAGGTAACTTTCTTTGGAGTGGAAGCGGAGAGATCGCACCAGATGCCAATTCTAGATGTTATCACACCTGTGGTCACTGCAGCAGCAGGTGAATCCACTTTGTCCAAAAGGGATCTATTCCATTCAATTGCAAATGATCTAGATAAGACAGAGAACTGCAGCACGGGGACATAGCCGAGTTGGTCAGGTTGAGTGGTGATGAGTTTGCTATTTGGATGAATAAAGAAAGTCAAAAGTGTGAAAGATAAAAAACAAAAGGAGGAAGTGTGAAAAGTGAATGGGCCAAATTGAGGTGCATATGAAGACGTATGCTTTCTTCCAATTCATTAAATCGGGCTAATATGAATCAGGTGAATTGAGTTCTGCTTTTGGAAACTGGGTTAAGAAGGGGTGCACCGTTCCTGGAGGTACTGCAATACCAGGTCAATGCGTGGAGTGGACAGAGCAAGCTCTTTTTCCATCTCCCTGTTCTAAAAATCCATTTAATATATGGTCCCCAGATAGGGGACGTATCAGATATTAAACTGATAAGAACAGATACTACACTTGATCTTAGCCAAAAGGCCGAGAAGCGATAACCAGAATTGGTTTGGGCCTCGAGTGGCACCCTGGCCTATGCCGGACACATCTTAGGGAGAGAGAGCGAGAGGGAGACAAACCCACGCCTACACAAGACATTTTGTCACCCAAGCCAACCCTTGAAAAGGCTGCTTTGCAGAGCCAAAACAAGAAGAATGGTGCGTTTTGCAGCCGCCGCCCCCCACTGCAATGAATCTGAATAACTCCTCCTTTAGGGCGCAAGCAACTCCCCTCCCCCTTGCAGTCTTTCCAATTCACGATACAAAAAGACGGACAGGACAGGTTGCCTGACTTTCCGTCACTGCCACCCTTTGCCATCCTTACCCGTAGAAAGCCCTTTCATCATCCCCAAACCCTAATCTTTTCCCTTTCCTTCCCAGCCCCCAAACCCTGCCCTCTGTACCTTTCTCACCACCCGCTTCCCTTCTCCTGTCATCCCCCTACCACCCGGGAAAAAAAGAGATTGCCCCCTCCTTCCACTAGCCCACCCTCCCACCCAAAGAACAACTTCTTCTGCGCAGCTTGTTTTCTAGGCAGCAGCGCTATTGTGATGTCATCGGGGGGCATTGTGACAAGCCGCCAGTGTTCCGTCTCTTCATGTTGTGCACAGTTCAAACGGAAAATACATCAACAGGCAGACTACAGAAAAGCTTACTATCAAAGGTTAGAGGGGGGCTTTCTCAGAGGGCTTTTTACAGTTTTTCTATTCCCAATTAGCCGTTTAAGTGTACTTATTGAAAGTAGTAATTCTTTCATAGGCCGCCCTTTCTTAGTATTTGACGTTCCTTATATTGCGGTATGAGGCTTCGCAGTAGGTTGCAAACATTCATCACCCATGACTGTCCCCAATTGAGCTCAGAAGCTCAATGTCTATCATGACCTCTCTTTTAGAATGTCCAAGAGCAAGCAAACTATTCCTCCAGGAGAGGGCGCCAACAGACTACTAAAGAGATCATCATTACTCAAAGAAAACCCCAAAAACCAATGCATGATAGGAATAAACAGGTAACTTTCTTTGGAGTGGAAGCGGAGAGATCGCACCAGATGCCAATTCTAGATGTTATCACACCTGTGGTCACTGCAGCAGCAGGTGAATCCACTTTGTCCAAAAGGGATCTATTCCATTCAATTGCAAATGATCTAGATAAGACAGAGAACTGCAGCACGGGGACATAGCCGAGTTGGTCAGGTTGAGTGGTGATGAGTTTGCTATTTGGATGAATAAAGAAAGTCAAAAGTGTGAAAGATAAAAAACAAAAGGAGGAAGTGTGAAAAGTGAATGGGCCAAATTGAGGTGCATATGAAGACGTATGCTTTCTTCCAATTCATTAAATCGGGCTAATATGAATCAGGTGAATTGAGTTCTGCTTTTGGAAACTGGGTTAAGAAGGGGTGCACCGTTCCTGGAGGTACTGCAATACCAGGTCAATGCGTGGAGTGGACAGAGCAAGCTCTTTTTCCATCTCCCTGTTCTAAAAATCCATTTAATATATGGTCCCCAGATAGGGGACGTATCAGATATTAAACTGATAAGAACAGATACTACACTTGATCTTAGCCAAAAGGCCGAGAAGCGATAACCAGAATTGGTTTGGGCCTCGAGTGGCACCCTGGCCTATGCCGGACACATCTTAGGGAGAGAGAGCGAGAGGGAGACAAACCCACGCCTACACAAGACATTTTGTCACCCAAGCCAACCCTTGAAAAGGCTGCTTTGCAGAGCCAAAACAAGAAGAATGGTGCGTTTTGCAGCCGCCGCCCCCCACTGCAATGAATCTGAATAACTCCTCCTTTAGGGCGCAAGCAACTCCCCTCCCCCTTGCAGTCTTTCCAATTCACGATACAAAAAGACGGACAGGACAGGTTGCCTGACTTTCCGTCACTGCCACCCTTTGCCATCCTTACCCGTAGAAAGCCCTTTCATCATCCCCAAACCCTAATCTTTTCCCTTTCCTTCCCAGCCCCCAAACCCTGCCCTCTGTACCTTTCTCACCACCCGCTTCCCTTCTCCTGTCATCCCCCTACCACCCGGGAAAAAAAGAGATTGCCCCCTCCTTCCACTAGCCCACCCTCCCACCCAAAGAACAACTTCTTCTGCGCAGCTTGTTTTCTAGGCAGCAGCGCTATTGTGATGTCATCGGGGGGCATTGTGACAAGCCGCCAGTGTTCCGTCTCTTCATGTTGTGCACAGTTCAAACGGAAAATACATCAACAGGCAGACTACAGAAAAGCTTACTATCAAAGGTTAGAGGGGGGCTTTCTCAGAGGGCTTTTTACAGTTTTTCTATTCCCAATTAGCCGTTTAAGTGTACTTATTGAAAGTAGTAATTCTTTCATAGGCCGCCCTTTCTTAGTATTTGACGTTCCTTATATTGCGGTATGAGGCTTCGCAGTAGGTTGCAAACATTCATCACCCATGACTGTCCCCAATTGAGCTCAGAAGCTCAATGTCTATCATGACCTCTCTTTTAGAATGTCCAAGAGCAAGCAAACTATTCCTCCAGGAGAGGGCGCCAACAGACTACTAAAGAGATCATCATTACTCAAAGAAAACCCCAAAAACCAATGCATGATAGGAATAAACAGGTAACTTTCTTTGGAGTGGAAGCGGAGAGATCGCACCAGATGCCAATTCTAGATGTTATCACACCTGTGGTCACTGCAGCAGCAGGTGAATCCACTTTGTCCAAAAGGGATCTATTCCATTCAATTGCAAATGATCTAGATAAGACAGAGAACTGCAGCACGGGGACATAGCCGAGTTGGTCAGGTTGAGTGGTGATGAGTTTGCTATTTGGATGAATAAAGAAAGTCAAAAGTGTGAAAGATAAAAAACAAAAGGAGGAAGTGTGAAAAGTGAATGGGCCAAATTGAGGTGCATATGAAGACGTATGCTTTCTTCCAATTCATTAAATCGGGCTAATATGAATCAGGTGAATTGAGTTCTGCTTTTGGAAACTGGGTTAAGAAGGGGTGCACCGTTCCTGGAGGTACTGCAATACCAGGTCAATGCGTGGAGTGGACAGAGCAAGCTCTTTTTCCATCTCCCTGTTCTAAAAATCCATTTAATATATGGTCCCCAGATAGGGGACGTATCAGATATTAAACTGATAAGAACAGATACTACACTTGATCTTAGCCAAAAGGCCGAGAAGCGATAACCAGAATTGGTTTGGGCCTCGAGTGGCACCCTGGCCTATGCCGGACACATCTTAGGGAGAGAGAGCGAGAGGGAGACAAACCCACGCCTACACAAGACATTTTGTCACCCAAGCCAACCCTTGAAAAGGCTGCTTTGCAGAGCCAAAACAAGAAGAATGGTGCGTTTTGCAGCCGCCGCCCCCCACTGCAATGAATCTGAATAACTCCTCCTTTAGGGCGCAAGCAACTCCCCTCCCCCTTGCAGTCTTTCCAATTCACGATACAAAAAGACGGACAGGACAGGTTGCCTGACTTTCCGTCACTGCCACCCTTTGCCATCCTTACCCGTAGAAAGCCCTTTCATCATCCCCAAACCCTAATCTTTTCCCTTTCCTTCCCAGCCCCCAAACCCTGCCCTCTGTACCTTTCTCACCACCCGCTTCCCTTCTCCTGTCATCCCCCTACCACCCGGGAAAAAAAGAGATTGCCCCCTCCTTCCACTAGCCCACCCTCCCACCCAAAGAACAACTTCTTCTGCGCAGCTTGTTTTCTAGGCAGCAGCGCTATTGTGATGTCATCGGGGGGCATTGTGACAAGCCGCCAGTGTTCCGTCTCTTCATGTTGTGCACAGTTCAAACGGAAAATACATCAACAGGCAGACTACAGAAAAGCTTACTATCAAAGGTTAGAGGGGGGCTTTCTCAGAGGGCTTTTTACAGTTTTTCTATTCCCAATTAGCCGTTTAAGTGTACTTATTGAAAGTAGTAATTCTTTCATAGGCCGCCCTTTCTTAGTATTTGACGTTCCTTATATTGCGGTATGAGGCTTCGCAGTAGGTTGCAAACATTCATCACCCATGACTGTCCCCAATTGAGCTCAGAAGCTCAATGTCTATCATGACCTCTCTTTTAGAATGTCCAAGAGCAAGCAAACTATTCCTCCAGGAGAGGGCGCCAACAGACTACTAAAGAGATCATCATTACTCAAAGAAAACCCCAAAAACCAATGCATGATAGGAATAAACAGGTAACTTTCTTTGGAGTGGAAGCGGAGAGATCGCACCAGATGCCAATTCTAGATGTTATCACACCTGTGGTCACTGCAGCAGCAGGTGAATCCACTTTGTCCAAAAGGGATCTATTCCATTCAATTGCAAATGATCTAGATAAGACAGAGAACTGCAGCACGGGGACATAGCCGAGTTGGTCAGGTTGAGTGGTGATGAGTTTGCTATTTGGATGAATAAAGAAAGTCAAAAGTGTGAAAGATAAAAAACAAAAGGAGGAAGTGTGAAAAGTGAATGGGCCAAATTGAGGTGCATATGAAGACGTATGCTTTCTTCCAATTCATTAAATCGGGCTAATATGAATCAGGTGAATTGAGTTCTGCTTTTGGAAACTGGGTTAAGAAGGGGTGCACCGTTCCTGGAGGTACTGCAATACCAGGTCAATGCGTGGAGTGGACAGAGCAAGCTCTTTTTCCATCTCCCTGTTCTAAAAATCCATTTAATATATGGTCCCCAGATAGGGGACGTATCAGATATTAAACTGATAAGAACAGATACTACACTTGATCTTAGCCAAAAGGCCGAGAAGCGATAACCAGAATTGGTTTGGGCCTCGAGTGGCACCCTGGCCTATGCCGGACACATCTTAGGGAGAGAGAGCGAGAGGGAGACAAACCCACGCCTACACAAGACATTTTGTCACCCAAGCCAACCCTTGAAAAGGCTGCTTTGCAGAGCCAAAACAAGAAGAATGGTGCGTTTTGCAGCCGCCGCCCCCCACTGCAATGAATCTGAATAACTCCTCCTTTAGGGCGCAAGCAACTCCCCTCCCCCTTGCAGTCTTTCCAATTCACGATACAAAAAGACGGACAGGACAGGTTGCCTGACTTTCCGTCACTGCCACCCTTTGCCATCCTTACCCGTAGAAAGCCCTTTCATCATCCCCAAACCCTAATCTTTTCCCTTTCCTTCCCAGCCCCCAAACCCTGCCCTCTGTACCTTTCTCACCACCCGCTTCCCTTCTCCTGTCATCCCCCTACCACCCGGGAAAAAAAGAGATTGCCCCCTCCTTCCACTAGCCCACCCTCCCACCCAAAGAACAACTTCTTCTGCGCAGCTTGTTTTCTAGGCAGCAGCGCTATTGTGATGTCATCGGGGGGCATTGTGACAAGCCGCCAGTGTTCCGTCTCTTCATGTTGTGCACAGTTCAAACGGAAAATACATCAACAGGCAGACTACAGAAAAGCTTACTATCAAAGGTTAGAGGGGGGCTTTCTCAGAGGGCTTTTTACAGTTTTTCTATTCCCAATTAGCCGTTTAAGTGTACTTATTGAAAGTAGTAATTCTTTCATAGGCCGCCCTTTCTTAGTATTTGACGTTCCTTATATTGCGGTATGAGGCTTCGCAGTAGGTTGCAAACATTCATCACCCATGACTGTCCCCAATTGAGCTCAGAAGCTCAATGTCTATCATGACCTCTCTTTTAGAATGTCCAAGAGCAAGCAAACTATTCCTCCAGGAGAGGGCGCCAACAGACTACTAAAGAGATCATCATTACTCAAAGAAAACCCCAAAAACCAATGCATGATAGGAATAAACAGGTAACTTTCTTTGGAGTGGAAGCGGAGAGATCGCACCAGATGCCAATTCTAGATGTTATCACACCTGTGGTCACTGCAGCAGCAGGTGAATCCACTTTGTCCAAAAGGGATCTATTCCATTCAATTGCAAATGATCTAGATAAGACAGAGAACTGCAGCACGGGGACATAGCCGAGTTGGTCAGGTTGAGTGGTGATGAGTTTGCTATTTGGATGAATAAAGAAAGTCAAAAGTGTGAAAGATAAAAAACAAAAGGAGGAAGTGTGAAAAGTGAATGGGCCAAATTGAGGTGCATATGAAGACGTATGCTTTCTTCCAATTCATTAAATCGGGCTAATATGAATCAGGTGAATTGAGTTCTGCTTTTGGAAACTGGGTTAAGAAGGGGTGCACCGTTCCTGGAGGTACTGCAATACCAGGTCAATGCGTGGAGTGGACAGAGCAAGCTCTTTTTCCATCTCCCTGTTCTAAAAATCCATTTAATATATGGTCCCCAGATAGGGGACGTATCAGATATTAAACTGATAAGAACAGATACTACACTTGATCTTAGCCAAAAGGCCGAGAAGCGATAACCAGAATTGGTTTGGGCCTCGAGTGGCACCCTGGCCTATGCCGGACACATCTTAGGGAGAGAGAGCGAGAGGGAGACAAACCCACGCCTACACAAGACATTTTGTCACCCAAGCCAACCCTTGAAAAGGCTGCTTTGCAGAGCCAAAACAAGAAGAATGGTGCGTTTTGCAGCCGCCGCCCCCCACTGCAATGAATCTGAATAACTCCTCCTTTAGGGCGCAAGCAACTCCCCTCCCCCTTGCAGTCTTTCCAATTCACGATACAAAAAGACGGACAGGACAGGTTGCCTGACTTTCCGTCACTGCCACCCTTTGCCATCCTTACCCGTAGAAAGCCCTTTCATCATCCCCAAACCCTAATCTTTTCCCTTTCCTTCCCAGCCCCCAAACCCTGCCCTCTGTACCTTTCTCACCACCCGCTTCCCTTCTCCTGTCATCCCCCTACCACCCGGGAAAAAAAGAGATTGCCCCCTCCTTCCACTAGCCCACCCTCCCACCCAAAGAACAACTTCTTCTGCGCAGCTTGTTTTCTAGGCAGCAGCGCTATTGTGATGTCATCGGGGGGCATTGTGACAAGCCGCCAGTGTTCCGTCTCTTCATGTTGTGCACAGTTCAAACGGAAAATACATCAACAGGCAGACTACAGAAAAGCTTACTATCAAAGGTTAGAGGGGGGCTTTCTCAGAGGGCTTTTTACAGTTTTTCTATTCCCAATTAGCCGTTTAAGTGTACTTATTGAAAGTAGTAATTCTTTCATAGGCCGCCCTTTCTTAGTATTTGACGTTCCTTATATTGCGGTATGAGGCTTCGCAGTAGGTTGCAAACATTCATCACCCATGACTGTCCCCAATTGAGCTCAGAAGCTCAATGTCTATCATGACCTCTCTTTTAGAATGTCCAAGAGCAAGCAAACTATTCCTCCAGGAGAGGGCGCCAACAGACTACTAAAGAGATCATCATTACTCAAAGAAAACCCCAAAAACCAATGCATGATAGGAATAAACAGGTAACTTTCTTTGGAGTGGAAGCGGAGAGATCGCACCAGATGCCAATTCTAGATGTTATCACACCTGTGGTCACTGCAGCAGCAGGTGAATCCACTTTGTCCAAAAGGGATCTATTCCATTCAATTGCAAATGATCTAGATAAGACAGAGAACTGCAGCACGGGGACATAGCCGAGTTGGTCAGGTTGAGTGGTGATGAGTTTGCTATTTGGATGAATAAAGAAAGTCAAAAGTGTGAAAGATAAAAAACAAAAGGAGGAAGTGTGAAAAGTGAATGGGCCAAATTGAGGTGCATATGAAGACGTATGCTTTCTTCCAATTCATTAAATCGGGCTAATATGAATCAGGTGAATTGAGTTCTGCTTTTGGAAACTGGGTTAAGAAGGGGTGCACCGTTCCTGGAGGTACTGCAATACCAGGTCAATGCGTGGAGTGGACAGAGCAAGCTCTTTTTCCATCTCCCTGTTCTAAAAATCCATTTAATATATGGTCCCCAGATAGGGGACGTATCAGATATTAAACTGATAAGAACAGATACTACACTTGATCTTAGCCAAAAGGCCGAGAAGCGATAACCAGAATTGGTTTGGGCCTCGAGTGGCACCCTGGCCTATGCCGGACACATCTTAGGGAGAGAGAGCGAGAGGGAGACAAACCCACGCCTACACAAGACATTTTGTCACCCAAGCCAACCCTTGAAAAGGCTGCTTTGCAGAGCCAAAACAAGAAGAATGGTGCGTTTTGCAGCCGCCGCCCCCCACTGCAATGAATCTGAATAACTCCTCCTTTAGGGCGCAAGCAACTCCCCTCCCCCTTGCAGTCTTTCCAATTCACGATACAAAAAGACGGACAGGACAGGTTGCCTGACTTTCCGTCACTGCCACCCTTTGCCATCCTTACCCGTAGAAAGCCCTTTCATCATCCCCAAACCCTAATCTTTTCCCTTTCCTTCCCAGCCCCCAAACCCTGCCCTCTGTACCTTTCTCACCACCCGCTTCCCTTCTCCTGTCATCCCCCTACCACCCGGGAAAAAAAGAGATTGCCCCCTCCTTCCACTAGCCCACCCTCCCACCCAAAGAACAACTTCTTCTGCGCAGCTTGTTTTCTAGGCAGCAGCGCTATTGTGATGTCATCGGGGGGCATTGTGACAAGCCGCCAGTGTTCCGTCTCTTCATGTTGTGCACAGTTCAAACGGAAAATACATCAACAGGCAGACTACAGAAAAGCTTACTATCAAAGGTTAGAGGGGGGCTTTCTCAGAGGGCTTTTTACAGTTTTTCTATTCCCAATTAGCCGTTTAAGTGTACTTATTGAAAGTAGTAATTCTTTCATAGGCCGCCCTTTCTTAGTATTTGACGTTCCTTATATTGCGGTATGAGGCTTCGCAGTAGGTTGCAAACATTCATCACCCATGACTGTCCCCAATTGAGCTCAGAAGCTCAATGTCTATCATGACCTCTCTTTTAGAATGTCCAAGAGCAAGCAAACTATTCCTCCAGGAGAGGGCGCCAACAGACTACTAAAGAGATCATCATTACTCAAAGAAAACCCCAAAAACCAATGCATGATAGGAATAAACAGGTAACTTTCTTTGGAGTGGAAGCGGAGAGATCGCACCAGATGCCAATTCTAGATGTTATCACACCTGTGGTCACTGCAGCAGCAGGTGAATCCACTTTGTCCAAAAGGGATCTATTCCATTCAATTGCAAATGATCTAGATAAGACAGAGAACTGCAGCACGGGGACATAGCCGAGTTGGTCAGGTTGAGTGGTGATGAGTTTGCTATTTGGATGAATAAAGAAAGTCAAAAGTGTGAAAGATAAAAAACAAAAGGAGGAAGTGTGAAAAGTGAATGGGCCAAATTGAGGTGCATATGAAGACGTATGCTTTCTTCCAATTCATTAAATCGGGCTAATATGAATCAGGTGAATTGAGTTCTGCTTTTGGAAACTGGGTTAAGAAGGGGTGCACCGTTCCTGGAGGTACTGCAATACCAGGTCAATGCGTGGAGTGGACAGAGCAAGCTCTTTTTCCATCTCCCTGTTCTAAAAATCCATTTAATATATGGTCCCCAGATAGGGGACGTATCAGATATTAAACTGATAAGAACAGATTTTTGATTTAATGAAGCTTTCCAAAGCACCGCAAAAAATGCATGACCGAAGTCACACCAAAAACAGTGCAAAGGCTAGGATTCGTGTGGACCCCTCCGTGAGGAGAGGGTCCCCAAAAATCAACCCCGTCCCTCCGAGCCAGAAGGCCACAGCAAGGGTCAGGGATCTTCGGTGCTCCCCCAAGCCGAAGCCTGGTTGAGCCTTGTCGTTGCTCCCAGCGTCCACCCAGGCATCTTACCCAAGTGGAGTAGAGAGCTACTAGTTGTTGGTTTCGCAGCCGAAACTGCCCGGACCGTCAACCGGTGTTGGTTTCTCAGCCCAAGGCTAACCGGACCTCCAACCGGGTGTTGGTTTCTCAGCCGAAGCTGACCCGGACCTCCAACCGGGTGTTGGTTTCTCAGCCGAAGCTGACCCAGACCTCCAACCGGGTGTTGGTTTCTCAGCCGAAGCTGACCCGGACCTCCAACCGGGTGTTGGTTTCTCAGCCCAAAGCTGAACGGACCTCCGACCATGATTATAAAAATTTCCCTTCCTAGCCAGAAGGCCGGGATAGAGCAATATGCTCAGAAAGTATGAAAGGGCAAGGTACGGTGTGCTACAGAGCCCAAGGCTCGCCGGGGTCCCAAGCCAGCAAGCTCAGACTCACTCCAGGGTCGTCAGTCCTGGGGCACATTGCACCATAGCCCCCACACTTACTCAGTCTAATAGCCTCGATCCTGGTAGGGCCATGTTTTCCTCTAGATGAATATACTATACATCAAGAGTACTAGCAAGCGCAACCTTCCAGTGTGCATTGCATCTGCCGAGCCTCACAGATACTACACTTGATCTTAGCCAAAAGGCCGAGAAGCGATAACCAGAATTGGTTTGGGCCTCGAGTGGCACCCTGGCCTATGCCGGACACATCTTAGGGAGAGAGAGCGAGAGGGAGACAAACCCACGCCTACACAAGACATTTTGTCACCCAAGCCAACCCTTGAAAAGGCTGCTTTGCAGAGCCAAAACAAGAAGAATGGTGCGTTTTGCAGCCGCCGCCCCCCACTGCAATGAATCTGAATAACTCCTCCTTTAGGGCGCAAGCAACTCCCCTCCCCCTTGCAGTCTTTCCAATTCACGATACAAAAAGACGGACAGGACAGGTTGCCTGACTTTCCGTCACTGCCACCCTTTGCCATCCTTACCCGTAGAAAGCCCTTTCATCATCCCCAAACCCTAATCTTTTCCCTTTCCTTCCCAGCCCCCAAACCCTGCCCTCTGTACCTTTCTCACCACCCGCTTCCCTTCTCCTGTCATCCCCCTACCACCCGGGAAAAAAAGAGATTGCCCCCTCCTTCCACTAGCCCACCCTCCCACCCAAAGAACAACTTCTTCTGCGCAGCTTGTTTTCTAGGCAGCAGCGCTATTGTGATGTCATCGGGGGGCATTGTGACAAGCCGCCAGTGTTCCGTCTCTTTATGTTGTGCACAGTTCAAACGGAAAATACATCAACAGGCAGACTACAGAAAAGCTTACTATCAAAGGTTAGAGGGGGGCTTTCTCAGAGGGCTTTTTACAGTTTTTCTATTCCCAATTAGCCGTTTAAGTGTACTTATTGAAAGTAGTAATTCTTTCATAGGCCGCCCTTTCTTAGTATTTGACGTTCCTTATATTGCGGTATGAGGCTTCGCAGTAGGTTGCAAACATTCATCACCCATGACTGTCCCCAATTGAGCTCAGAAGCTCAATGTCTATCATGACCTCTCTTTTAGAATGTCCAAGAGCAAGCAAACTATTCCTCCAGGAGAGGGCGCCAACAGACTACTAAAGAGATCATCATTACTCAAAGAAAACCCCAAAAACCAATGCATGATAGGAATAAACAGGTAACTTTCTTTGGAGTGGAAGCGGAGAGATCGCACCAGATGCCAATTCTAGATGTTATCACACCTGTGGTCACTGCAGCAGCAGGTGAATCCACTTTGTCCAAAAGGGATCTATTCCATTCAATTGCAAATGATCTAGATAAGACAGAGAACTGCAGCACGGGGACATAGCCGAGTTGGTCAGGTTGAGTGGTGATGAGTTTGCTATTTGGATGAATAAAGAAAGTCAAAAGTGTGAAAGATAAAAAACAAAAGGAGGAAGTGTGAAAAGTGAATGGGCCAAATTGAGGTGCATATGAAGACGTATGCTTTCTTCCAATTCATTAAATCGGGCTAATATGAATCAGGTGAATTGAGTTCTGCTTTTGGAAACTGGGTTAAGAAGGGGTGCACCGTTCCTGGAGGTACTGCAATACCAGGTCAATGCGTGGAGTGGACAGAGCAAGCTCTTTTTCCATCTCCCTGTTCTAAAAATCCATTTAATATATGGTCCCCAGATAGGGGACGTATCAGATATTAAACTGATAAGAACAGATACTACACTTGATCTTAGCCAAAAGGCCGAGAAGCGATAACCAGAATTGGTTTGGGCCTCGAGTGGCACCCTGGCCTATGCCGGACACATCTTAGGGAGAGAGAGCGAGAGGGAGACAAACCCACGCCTACACAAGACATTTTGTCACCCAAGCCAACCCTTGAAAAGGCTGCTTTGCAGAGCCAAAACAAGAAGAATGGTGCGTTTTGCAGCCGCCGCCCCCCACTGCAATGAATCTGAATAACTCCTCCTTTAGGGCGCAAGCAACTCCCCTCCCCCTTGCAGTCTTTCCAATTCACGATACAAAAAGACGGACAGGACAGGTTGCCTGACTTTCCGTCACTGCCACCCTTTGCCATCCTTACCCGTAGAAAGCCCTTTCATCATCCCCAAACCCTAATCTTTTCCCTTTCCTTCCCAGCCCCCAAACCCTGCCCTCTGTACCTTTCTCACCACCCGCTTCCCTTCTCCTGTCATCCCCCTACCACCCGGGAAAAAAAGAGATTGCCCCCTCCTTCCACTAGCCCACCCTCCCACCCAAAGAACAACTTCTTCTGCGCAGCTTGTTTTCTAGGCAGCAGCGCTATTGTGATGTCATCGGGGGGCATTGTGACAAGCCGCCAGTGTTCCGTCTCTTCATGTTGTGCACAGTTCAAACGGAAAATACATCAACAGGCAGACTACAGAAAAGCTTACTATCAAAGGTTAGAGGGGGGCTTTCTCAGAGGGCTTTTTACAGTTTTTCTATTCCCAATTAGCCGTTTAAGTGTACTTATTGAAAGTAGTAATTCTTTCATAGGCCGCCCTTTCTTAGTATTTGACGTTCCTTATATTGCGGTATGAGGCTTCGCAGTAGGTTGCAAACATTCATCACCCATGACTGTCCCCAATTGAGCTCAGAAGCTCAATGTCTATCATGACCTCTCTTTTAGAATGTCCAAGAGCAAGCAAACTATTCCTCCAGGAGAGGGCGCCAACAGACTACTAAAGAGATCATCATTACTCAAAGAAAACCCCAAAAACCAATGCATGATAGGAATAAACAGGTAACTTTCTTTGGAGTGGAAGCGGAGAGATCGCACCAGATGCCAATTCTAGATGTTATCACACCTGTGGTCACTGCAGCAGCAGGTGAATCCACTTTGTCCAAAAGGGATCTATTCCATTCAATTGCAAATGATCTAGATAAGACAGAGAACTGCAGCACGGGGACATAGCCGAGTTGGTCAGGTTGAGTGGTGATGAGTTTGCTATTTGGATGAATAAAGAAAGTCAAAAGTGTGAAAGATAAAAAACAAAAGGAGGAAGTGTGAAAAGTGAATGGGCCAAATTGAGGTGCATATGAAGACGTATGCTTTCTTCCAATTCATTAAATCGGGCTAATATGAATCAGGTGAATTGAGTTCTGCTTTTGGAAACTGGGTTAAGAAGGGGTGCACCGTTCCTGGAGGTACTGCAATACCAGGTCAATGCGTGGAGTGGACAGAGCAAGCTCTTTTTCCATCTCCCTGTTCTAAAAATCCATTTAATATATGGTCCCCAGATAGGGGACGTATCAGATATTAAACTGATAAGAACAGATTTTGATTTAATGAAGCTTTCCAAAGCACCGCAAAAAATGCATGACCGAAGTCACACCAAAAACAGTGCAAAGGCTAGGATTCGTGTGGACCCCTCCGTGAGGAGAGGGTCCCCAAAAATCAACCCCGTCCCTCCGAGCCAGAAGGCCACAGCAAGGGTCAGGGATCTTCGGTGCTCCCCCAAGCCGAAGCCTGGTTGAGCCTTGTCGTTGCTCCCAGCGTCCACCCAGGCATCTTACCCAAGTGGAGTAGAGAGCTACTAGTTGTTGGTTTCGCAGCCGAAACTGCCCGGACCGTCAACCGGTGTTGGTTTCTCAGCCCAAGGCTAACCGGACCTCCAACCGGGTGTTGGTTTCTCAGCCGAAGCTGACCCGGACCTCCAACCGGGTGTTGGTTTCTCAGCCGAAGCTGACCCAGACCTCCAACCGGGTGTTGGTTTCTCAGCCGAAGCTGACCCGGACCTCCAACCGGGTGTTGGTTTCTCAGCCCAAAGCTGAACGGACCTCCGACCATGATTATAAAAATTTCCCTTCCTAGCCAGAAGGCCGGGATAGAGCAATATGCTCAGAAAGTATGAAAGGGCAAGGTACGGTGTGCTACAGAGCCCAAGGCTCGCCGGGGTCCCAAGCCAGCAAGCTCAGACTCACTCCAGGGTCGTCAGTCCTGGGGCACATTGCACCATAGCCCCCACACTTACTCAGTCTAATAGCCTCGATCCTGGTAGGGCCATGTTTTCCTCTAGATGAATATACTATACATCAAGAGTACTAGCAAGCGCAACCTTCCAGTGTGCATTGCATCTGCCGAGCCTCACAGATACTACACTTGATCTTAGCCAAAAGGCCGAGAAGCGATAACCAGAATTGGTTTGGGCCTCGAGTGGCACCCTGGCCTATGCCGGACACATCTTAGGGAGAGAGAGCGAGAGGGAGACAAACCCACGCCTACACAAGACATTTTGTCACCCAAGCCAACCCTTGAAAAGGCTGCTTTGCAGAGCCAAAACAAGAAGAATGGTGCGTTTTGCAGCCGCCGCCCCCCACTGCAATGAATCTGAATAACTCCTCCTTTAGGGCGCAAGCAACTCCCCTCCCCCTTGCAGTCTTTCCAATTCACGATACAAAAAGACGGACAGGACAGGTTGCCTGACTTTCCGTCACTGCCACCCTTTGCCATCCTTACCCGTAGAAAGCCCTTTCATCATCCCCAAACCCTAATCTTTTCCCTTTCCTTCCCAGCCCCCAAACCCTGCCCTCTGTACCTTTCTCACCACCCGCTTCCCTTCTCCTGTCATCCCCCTACCACCCGGGAAAAAAAGAGATTGCCCCCTCCTTCCACTAGCCCACCCTCCCACCCAAAGAACAACTTCTTCTGCGCAGCTTGTTTTCTAGGCAGCAGCGCTATTGTGATGTCATCGGGGGGCATTGTGACAAGCCGCCAGTGTTCCGTCTCTTCATGTTGTGCACAGTTCAAACGGAAAATACATCAACAGGCAGACTACAGAAAAGCTTACTATCAAAGGTTAGAGGGGGGCTTTCTCAGAGGGCTTTTTACAGTTTTTCTATTCCCAATTAGCCGTTTAAGTGTACTTATTGAAAGTAGTAATTCTTTCATAGGCCGCCCTTTCTTAGTATTTGACGTTCCTTATATTGCGGTATGAGGCTTCGCAGTAGGTTGCAAACATTCATCACCCATGACTGTCCCCAATTGAGCTCAGAAGCTCAATGTCTATCATGACCTCTCTTTTAGAATGTCCAAGAGCAAGCAAACTATTCCTCCAGGAGAGGGCGCCAACAGACTACTAAAGAGATCATCATTACTCAAAGAAAACCCCAAAAACCAATGCATGATAGGAATAAACAGGTAACTTTCTTTGGAGTGGAAGCGGAGAGATCGCACCAGATGCCAATTCTAGATGTTATCACACCTGTGGTCACTGCAGCAGCAGGTGAATCCACTTTGTCCAAAAGGGATCTATTCCATTCAATTGCAAATGATCTAGATAAGACAGAGAACTGCAGCACGGGGACATAGCCGAGTTGGTCAGGTTGAGTGGTGATGAGTTTGCTATTTGGATGAATAAAGAAAGTCAAAAGTGTGAAAGATAAAAAACAAAAGGAGGAAGTGTGAAAAGTGAATGGGCCAAATTGAGGTGCATATGAAGACGTATGCTTTCTTCCAATTCATTAAATCGGGCTAATATGAATCAGGTGAATTGAGTTCTGCTTTTGGAAACTGGGTTAAGAAGGGGTGCACCGTTCCTGGAGGTACTGCAATACCAGGTCAATGCGTGGAGTGGACAGAGCAAGCTCTTTTTCCATCTCCCTGTTCTAAAAATCCATTTAATATATGGTCCCCAGATAGGGGACGTATCAGATATTAAACTGATAAGAACAGATACTACACTTGATCTTAGCCAAAAGGCCGAGAAGCGATAACCAGAATTGGTTTGGGCCTCGAGTGGCACCCTGGCCTATGCCGGACACATCTTAGGGAGAGAGAGCGAGAGGGAGACAAACCCACGCCTACACAAGACATTTTGTCACCCAAGCCAACCCTTGAAAAGGCTGCTTTGCAGAGCCAAAACAAGAAGAATGGTGCGTTTTGCAGCCGCCGCCCCCCACTGCAATGAATCTGAATAACTCCTCCTTTAGGGCGCAAGCAACTCCCCTCCCCCTTGCAGTCTTTCCAATTCACGATACAAAAAGACGGACAGGACAGGTTGCCTGACTTTCCGTCACTGCCACCCTTTGCCATCCTTACCCGTAGAAAGCCCTTTCATCATCCCCAAACCCTAATCTTTTCCCTTTCCTTCCCAGCCCCCAAACCCTGCCCTCTGTACCTTTCTCACCACCCGCTTCCCTTCTCCTGTCATCCCCCTACCACCCGGGAAAAAAAGAGATTGCCCCCTCCTTCCACTAGCCCACCCTCCCACCCAAAGAACAACTTCTTCTGCGCAGCTTGTTTTCTAGGCAGCAGCGCTATTGTGATGTCATCGGGGGGCATTGTGACAAGCCGCCAGTGTTCCGTCTCTTCATGTTGTGCACAGTTCAAACGGAAAATACATCAACAGGCAGACTACAGAAAAGCTTACTATCAAAGGTTAGAGGGGGGCTTTCTCAGAGGGCTTTTTACAGTTTTTCTATTCCCAATTAGCCGTTTAAGTGTACTTATTGAAAGTAGTAATTCTTTCATAGGCCGCCCTTTCTTAGTATTTGACGTTCCTTATATTGCGGTATGAGGCTTCGCAGTAGGTTGCAAACATTCATCACCCATGACTGTCCCCAATTGAGCTCAGAAGCTCAATGTCTATCATGACCTCTCTTTTAGAATGTCCAAGAGCAAGCAAACTATTCCTCCAGGAGAGGGCGCCAACAGACTACTAAAGAGACATCATTACTCAAAGAAAACCCCAAAAACCAATGCATGATAGGAATAAACAGGTAACTTTCTTTGGAGTGGAAGCGGAGAGATCGCACCAGATGCCAATTCTAGATGTTATCACACCTGTGGTCACTGCAGCAGCAGGTGAATCCACTTTGTCCAAAAGGGATCTATTCCATTCAATTGCAAATGATCTAGATAAGACAGAGAACTGCAGCACGGGGACATAGCCGAGTTGGTCAGGTTGAGTGGTGATGAGTTTGCTATTTGGATGAATAAAGAAAGTCAAAAGTGTGAAAGATAAAAAACAAAAGGAGGAAGTGTGAAAAGTGAATGGGCCAAATTGAGGTGCATATGAAGACGTATGCTTTCTTCCAATTCATTAAATCGGGCTAATATGAATCAGGTGAATTGAGTTCTGCTTTTGGAAACTGGGTTAAGAAGGGGTGCACCGTTCCTGGAGGTACTGCAATACCAGGTCAATGCGTGGAGTGGACAGAGCAAGCTCTTTTTCCATCTCCCTGTTCTAAAAATCCATTTAATATATGGTCCCCAGATAGGGGACGTATCAGATATTAAACTGATAAGAACAGATACTACACTTGATCTTAGCCAAAAGGCCGAGAAGCGATAACCAGAATTGGTTTGGGCCTCGAGTGGCACCCTGGCCTATGCCGGACACATCTTAGGGAGAGAGAGCGAGAGGGAGACAAACCCACGCCTACACAAGACATTTTGTCACCCAAGCCAACCCTTGAAAAGGCTGCTTTGCAGAGCCAAAACAAGAAGAATGGTGCGTTTTGCAGCCGCCGCCCCACTGCAATGAATCTGAATAACTCCTCCTTTAGGGCGCAAGCAACTCCCCTCCCCCTTGCAGTCTTTCCAATTCACGATACAAAAAGACGGACAGGACAGGTTGCCTGACTTTCCGTCACTGCCACCCTTTGCCATCCTTACCCGTAGAAAGCCCTTTCATCATCCCCAAACCCTAATCTTTTCCCTTTCCTTCCCAGCCCCCAAACCCTGCCCTCTGTACCTTTCTCACCATCCGCTTCCCTTCTCCTGTCATCCCCCTACCACCCGGGAAAAAAAGAGATTGCCCCCTCCTTCCACTAGCCCACCCTCCCACCCAAAGAACAACTTCTTCTGCGCAGCTTGTTTTCTAGGCAGCAGCGCTATTGTGATGTCATCGGGGGGCATTGTGACAAGCCGCCAGTGTTCCGTCTCTTCATGTTGTGCACAGTTCAAACGGAAAATACATCAACAGGCAGACTACAGAAAAGCTTACTATCAAAGGTTAGAGGGGGGCTTTCTCAGAGGGCTTTTTACAGTTTTTCTATTCCCAATTAGCCGTTTAAGTGTACTTATTGAAAGTAGTAATTCTTTCATAGGCCGCCCTTTCTTAGTATTTGACGTTCCTTATATTGCGGTATGAGGCTTCGCAGTAGGTTGCAAACATTCATCACCCATGACTGTCCCCAATTGAGCTCAGAAGCTCAATGTCTATCATGACCTCTCTTTTAGAATGTCCAAGAGCAAGCAAACTATTCCTCCAGGAGAGGGCGCCAACAGACTACTAAAGAGATCATCATTACTCAAAGAAAACCCCAAAAACCAATGCATGATAGGAATAAACAGGTAACTTTCTTTGGAGTGGAAGCGGAGAGATCGCACCAGATGCCAATTCTAGATGTTATCACACCTGTGGTCACTGCAGCAGCAGGTGAATCCACTTTGTCCAAAAGGGATCTATTCCATTCAATTGCAAATGATCTAGATAAGACAGAGAACTGCAGCACGGGGACATAGCCGAGTTGGTCAGGTTGAGTGGTGATGAGTTTGCTATTTGGATGAATAAAGAAAGTCAAAAGTGTGAAAGATAAAAAACAAAAGGAGGAAGTGTGAAAAGTGAATGGGCCAAATTGAGGTGCATATGAAGACGTATGCTTTCTTCCAATTCATTAAATCGGGCTAATATGAATCAGGTGAATTGAGTTCTGCTTTTGGAAACTGGGTTAAGAAGGGGTGCACCGTTCCTGGAGGTACTGCAATACCAGGTCAATGCGTGGAGTGGACAGAGCAAGCTCTTTTTCCATCTCCCTGTTCTAAAAATCCATTTAATATATGGTCCCCAGATAGGGGACGTATCAGATATTAAACTGATAAGAACAGATACTACACTTGATCTTAGCCAAAAGGCCGAGAAGCGATAACCAGAATTGGTTTGGGCCTCGAGTGGCACCCTGGCCTATGCCGGACACATCTTAGGGAGAGAGAGCGAGAGGGAGACAAACCCACGCCTACACAAGACATTTTGTCACCCAAGCCAACCCTTGAAAAGGCTGCTTTGCAGAGCCAAAACAAGAAGAATGGTGCGTTTTGCAGCCGCCGCCCACTGCAATGAATCTGAATAACTCCTCCTTTAGGGCGCAAGCAACTCCCCTCCCCCTTGCAGTCTTTCCAATTCACGATACAAAAAGACGGACAGGACAGGTTGCCTGACTTTCCGTCACTGCCACCCTTTGCCATCCTTACCCGTAGAAAGCCCTTTCATCATCCCCAAACCCTAATCTTTTCCCTTTCCTTCCCAGCCCCCAAACCCTGCCCTCTGTACCTTTCTCACCACCCGCTTCCCTTCTCCTGTCATCCCCCTACCACCCGGGAAAAAAAGAGATTGCCCCCTCCTTCCACTAGCCCACCCTCCCACCCAAAGAACAACTTCTTCTGCGCAGCTTGTTTTCTAGGCAGCAGCGCTATTGTGATGTCATCGGGGGGCATTGTGACAAGCCGCCAGTGTTCCGTCTCTTCATGTTGTGCACAGTTCAAACGGAAAATACATCAACAGGCAGACTACAGAAAAGCTTACTATCAAAGGTTAGAGGGGGGCTTTCTCAGAGGGCTTTTTACAGTTTTTCTATTCCCAATTAGCCGTTTAAGTGTACTTATTGAAAGTAGTAATTCTTTCATAGGCCGCCCTTTCTTAGTATTTGACGTTCCTTATATTGCGGTATGAGGCTTCGCAGTAGGTTGCAAACATTCATCACCCATGACTGTCCCCAATTGAGCTCAGAAGCTCAATGTCTATCATGACCTCTCTTTTAGAATGTCCAAGAGCAAGCAAACTATTCCTCCAGGAGAGGGCGCCAACAGACTACTAAAGAGATCATCATTACTCAAAGAAAACCCCAAAAACCAATGCATGATAGGAATAAACAGGTAACTTTCTTTGGAGTGGAAGCGGAGAGATCGCACCAGATGCCAATTCTAGATGTTATCACACCTGTGGTCACTGCAGCAGCAGGTGAATCCACTTTGTCCAAAAGGGATCTATTCCATTCAATTGCAAATGATCTAGATAAGACAGAGAACTGCAGCACGGGGACATAGCCGAGTTGGTCAGGTTGAGTGGTGATGAGTTTGCTATTTGGATGAATAAAGAAAGTCAAAAGTGTGAAAGATAAAAAACAAAAGGAGGAAGTGTGAAAAGTGAATGGGCCAAATTGAGGTGCATATGAAGACGTATGCTTTCTTCCAATTCATTAAATCGGGCTAATATGAATCAGGTGAATTGAGTTCTGCTTTTGGAAACTGGGTTAAGAAGGGGTGCACCGTTCCTGGAGGTACTGCAATACCAGGTCAATGCGTGGAGTGGACAGAGCAAGCTCTTTTTCCATCTCCCTGTTCTAAAAATCCATTTAATATATGGTCCCCAGATAGGGGACGTATCAGATATTAAACTGATAAGAACAGATACTACACTTGATCTTAGCCAAAAGGCCGAGAAGCGATAACCAGAATTGGTTTGGGCCTCGAGTGGCACCCTGGCCTATGCCGGACACATCTTAGGGAGAGAGAGCGAGAGGGAGACAAACCCACGCCTACACAAGACATTTTGTCACCCAAGCCAACCCTTGAAAAGGCTGCTTTGCAGAGCCAAAACAAGAAGAATGGTGCGTTTTGCAGCCGCCGCCCACTGCAATGAATCTGAATAACTCCTCCTTTAGGGCGCAAGCAACTCCCCTCCCCCTTGCAGTCTTTCCAATTCACGATACAAAAAGACGGACAGGACAGGTTGCCTGACTTTCCGTCACTGCCACCCTTTGCCATCCTTACCCGTAGAAAGCCCTTTCATCATCCCCAAACCCTAATCTTTTCCCTTTCCTTCCCAGCCCCCAAACCCTGCCCTCTGTACCTTTCTCACCACCCGCTTCCCTTCTCCTGTCATCCCCCTACCACCCGGGAAAAAAAGAGATTGCCCCCTCCTTCCACTAGCCCACCCTCCCACCCAAAGAACAACTTCTTCTGCGCAGCTTGTTTTCTAGGCAGCAGCGCTATTGTGATGTCATCGGGGGGCATTGTGACAAGCCGCCAGTGTTCCGTCTCTTCATGTTGTGCACAGTTCAAACGGAAAATACATCAACAGGCAGACTACAGAAAAGCTTACTATCAAAGGTTAGAGGGGGGCTTTCTCAGAGGGCTTTTTACAGTTTTTCTATTCCCAATTAGCCGTTTAAGTGTACTTATTGAAAGTAGTAATTCTTTCATAGGCCGCCCTTTCTTAGTATTTGACGTTCCTTATATTGCGGTATGAGGCTTCGCAGTAGGTTGCAAACATTCATCACCCATGACTGTCCCCAATTGAGCTCAGAAGCTCAATGTCTATCATGACCTCTCTTTTAGAATGTCCAAGAGCAAGCAAACTATTCCTCCAGGAGAGGGCGCCAACAGACTACTAAAGAGATCATCATTACTCAAAGAAAACCCCAAAAACCAATGCATGATAGGAATAAACAGGTAACTTTCTTTGGAGTGGAAGCGGAGAGATCGCACCAGATGCCAATTCTAGATGTTATCACACCTGTGGTCACTGCAGCAGCAGGTGAATCCACTTTGTCCAAAAGGGATCTATTCCATTCAATTGCAAATGATCTAGATAAGACAGAGAACTGCAGCACGGGGACATAGCCGAGTTGGTCAGGTTGAGTGGTGATGAGTTTGCTATTTGGATGAATAAAGAAAGTCAAAAGTGTGAAAGATAAAAAACAAAAGGAGGAAGTGTGAAAAGTGAATGGGCCAAATTGAGGTGCATATGAAGACGTATGCTTTCTTCCAATTCATTAAATCGGGCTAATATGAATCAGGTGAATTGAGTTCTGCTTTTGGAAACTGGGTTAAGAAGGGGTGCACCGTTCCTGGAGGTACTGCAATACCAGGTCAATGCGTGGAGTGGACAGAGCAAGCTCTTTTTCCATCTCCCTGTTCTAAAAATCCATTTAATATATGGTCCCCAGATAGGGGACGTATCAGATATTAAACTGATAAGAACAGATACTACACTTGATCTTAGCCAAAAGGCCGAGAAGCGATAACCAGAATTGGTTTGGGCCTCGAGTGGCACCCTGGCCTATGCCGGACACATCTTAGGGAGAGAGAGCGAGAGGGAGACAAACCCACGCCTACACAAGACATTTTGTCACCCAAGCCAACCCTTGAAAAGGCTGCTTTGCAGAGCCAAAACAAGAAGAATGGTGCGTTTTGCAGCCGCCGCCCACTGCAATGAATCTGAATAACTCCTCCTTTAGGGCGCAAGCAACTCCCCTCCCCCTTGCAGTCTTTCCAATTCACGATACAAAAAGACGGACAGGACAGGTTGCCTGACTTTCCGTCACTGCCACCCTTTGCCATCCTTACCCGTAGAAAGCCCTTTCATCATCCCCAAACCCTAATCTTTTCCCTTTCCTTCCCAGCCCCCAAACCCTGCCCTCTGTACCTTTCTCACCACCCGCTTCCCTTCTCCTGTCATCCCCCTACCACCCGGGAAAAAAAGAGATTGCCCCCTCCTTCCACTAGCCCACCCTCCCACCCAAAGAACAACTTCTTCTGCGCAGCTTGTTTTCTAGGCAGCAGCGCTATTGTGATGTCATCGGGGGGCATTGTGACAAGCCGCCAGTGTTCCGTCTCTTCATGTTGTGCACAGTTCAAACGGAAAATACATCAACAGGCAGACTACAGAAAAGCTTACTATCAAAGGTTAGAGGGGGGCTTTCTCAGAGGGCTTTTTACAGTTTTTCTATTCCCAATTAGCCGTTTAAGTGTACTTATTGAAAGTAGTAATTCTTTCATAGGCCGCCCTTTCTTAGTATTTGACGTTCCTTATATTGCGGTATGAGGCTTCGCAGTAGGTTGCAAACATTCATCACCCATGACTGTCCCCAATTGAGCTCAGAAGCTCAATGTCTATCATGACCTCTCTTTTAGAATGTCCAAGAGCAAGCAAACTATTCCTCCAGGAGAGGGCGCCAACAGACTACTAAAGAGATCATCATTACTCAAAGAAAACCCCAAAAACCAATGCATGATAGGAATAAACAGGTAACTTTCTTTGGAGTGGAAGCGGAGAGATCGCACCAGATGCCAATTCTAGATGTTATCACACCTGTGGTCACTGCAGCAGCAGGTGAATCCACTTTGTCCAAAAGGGATCTATTCCATTCAATTGCAAATGATCTAGATAAGACAGAGAACTGCAGCACGGGGACATAGCCGAGTTGGTCAGGTTGAGTGGTGATGAGTTTGCTATTTGGATGAATAAAGAAAGTCAAAAGTGTGAAAGATAAAAAACAAAAGGAGGAAGTGTGAAAAGTGAATGGGCCAAATTGAGGTGCATATGAAGACGTATGCTTTCTTCCAATTCATTAAATCGGGCTAATATGAATCAGGTGAATTGAGTTCTGCTTTTGGAAACTGGGTTAAGAAGGGGTGCACCGTTCCTGGAGGTACTGCAATACCAGGTCAATGCGTGGAGTGGACAGAGCAAGCTCTTTTTCCATCTCCCTGTTCTAAAAATCCATTTAATATATGGTCCCCAGATAGGGGACGTATCAGATATTAAACTGATAAGAACAGATACTACACTTGATCTTAGCCAAAAGGCCGAGAAGCGATAACCAGAATTGGTTTGGGCCTCGAGTGGCACCCTGGCCTATGCCGGACACATCTTAGGGAGAGAGAGCGAGAGGGAGACAAACCCACGCCTACACAAGACATTTTGTCACCCAAGCCAACCCTTGAAAAGGCTGCTTTGCAGAGCCAAAACAAGAAGAATGGTGCGTTTTGCAGCCGCCGCCCACTGCAATGAATCTGAATAACTCCTCCTTTAGGGCGCAAGCAACTCCCCTCCCCCTTGCAGTCTTTCCAATTCACGATACAAAAAGACGGACAGGACAGGTTGCCTGACTTTCCGTCACTGCCACCCTTTGCCATCCTTACCCGTAGAAAGCCCTTTCATCATCCCCAAACCCTAATCTTTTCCCTTTCCTTCCCAGCCCCCAAACCCTGCCCTCTGTACCTTTCTCACCACCCGCTTCCCTTCTCCTGTCATCCCCCTACCACCCGGGAAAAAAAGAGATTGCCCCCTCCTTCCACTAGCCCACCCTCCCACCCAAAGAACAACTTCTTCTGCGCAGCTTGTTTTCTAGGCAGCAGCGCTATTGTGATGTCATCGGGGGGCATTGTGACAAGCCGCCAGTGTTCCGTCTCTTCATGTTGTGCACAGTTCAAACGGAAAATACATCAACAGGCAGACTACAGAAAAGCTTACTATCAAAGGTTAGAGGGGGGCTTTCTCAGAGGGCTTTTTACAGTTTTTCTATTCCCAATTAGCCGTTTAAGTGTACTTATTGAAAGTAGTAATTCTTTCATAGGCCGCCCTTTCTTAGTATTTGACGTTCCTTATATTGCGGTATGAGGCTTCGCAGTAGGTTGCAAACATTCATCACCCATGACTGTCCCCAATTGAGCTCAGAAGCTCAATGTCTATCATGACCTCTCTTTTAGAATGTCCAAGAGCAAGCAAACTATTCCTCCAGGAGAGGGCGCCAACAGACTACTAAAGAGATCATCATTACTCAAAGAAAACCCCAAAAACCAATGCATGATAGGAATAAACAGGTAACTTTCTTTGGAGTGGAAGCGGAGAGATCGCACCAGATGCCAATTCTAGATGTTATCACACCTGTGGTCACTGCAGCAGCAGGTGAATCCACTTTGTCCAAAAGGGATCTATTCCATTCAATTGCAAATGATCTAGATAAGACAGAGAACTGCAGCACGGGGACATAGCCGAGTTGGTCAGGTTGAGTGGTGATGAGTTTGCTATTTGGATGAATAAAGAAAGTCAAAAGTGTGAAAGATAAAAAACAAAAGGAGGAAGTGTGAAAAGTGAATGGGCCAAATTGAGGTGCATATGAAGACGTATGCTTTCTTCCAATTCATTAAATCGGGCTAATATGAATCAGGTGAATTGAGTTCTGCTTTTGGAAACTGGGTTAAGAAGGGGTGCACCGTTCCTGGAGGTACTGCAATACCAGGTCAATGCGTGGAGTGGACAGAGCAAGCTCTTTTTCCATCTCCCTGTTCTAAAAATCCATTTAATATATGGTCCCCAGATAGGGGACGTATCAGATATTAAACTGATAAGAACAGATACTACACTTGATCTTAGCCAAAAGGCCGAGAAGCGATAACCAGAATTGGTTTGGGCCTCGAGTGGCACCCTGGCCTATGCCGGACACATCTTAGGGAGAGAGAGCGAGAGGGAGACAAACCCACGCCTACACAAGACATTTTGTCACCCAAGCCAACCCTTGAAAAGGCTGCTTTGCAGAGCCAAAACAAGAAGAATGGTGCGTTTTGCAGCCGCCGCCCACTGCAATGAATCTGAATAACTCCTCCTTTAGGGCGCAAGCAACTCCCCTCCCCCTTGCAGTCTTTCCAATTCACGATACAAAAAGACGGACAGGACAGGTTGCCTGACTTTCCGTCACTGCCACCCTTTGCCATCCTTACCCGTAGAAAGCCCTTTCATCATCCCCAAACCCTAATCTTTTCCCTTTCCTTCCCAGCCCCCAAACCCTGCCCTCTGTACCTTTCTCACCACCCGCTTCCCTTCTCCTGTCATCCCCCTACCACCCGGGAAAAAAAGAGATTGCCCCCTCCTTCCACTAGCCCACCCTCCCACCCAAAGAACAACTTCTTCTGCGCAGCTTGTTTTCTAGGCAGCAGCGCTATTGTGATGTCATCGGGGGGCATTGTGACAAGCCGCCAGTGTTCCGTCTCTTCATGTTGTGCACAGTTCAAACGGAAAATACATCAACAGGCAGACTACAGAAAAGCTTACTATCAAAGGTTAGAGGGGGGCTTTCTCAGAGGGCTTTTTACAGTTTTTCTATTCCCAATTAGCCGTTTAAGTGTACTTATTGAAAGTAGTAATTCTTTCATAGGCCGCCCTTTCTTAGTATTTGACGTTCCTTATATTGCGGTATGAGGCTTCGCAGTAGGTTGCAAACATTCATCACCCATGACTGTCCCCAATTGAGCTCAGAAGCTCAATGTCTATCATGACCTCTCTTTTAGAATGTCCAAGAGCAAGCAAACTATTCCTCCAGGAGAGGGCGCCAACAGACTACTAAAGAGATCATCATTACTCAAAGAAAACCCCAAAAACCAATGCATGATAGGAATAAACAGGTAACTTTCTTTGGAGTGGAAGCGGAGAGATCGCACCAGATGCCAATTCTAGATGTTATCACACCTGTGGTCACTGCAGCAGCAGGTGAATCCACTTTGTCCAAAAGGGATCTATTCCATTCAATTGCAAATGATCTAGATAAGACAGAGAACTGCAGCACGGGGACATAGCCGAGTTGGTCAGGTTGAGTGGTGATGAGTTTGCTATTTGGATGAATAAAGAAAGTCAAAAGTGTGAAAGATAAAAAACAAAAGGAGGAAGTGTGAAAAGTGAATGGGCCAAATTGAGGTGCATATGAAGACGTATGCTTTCTTCCAATTCATTAAATCGGGCTAATATGAATCAGGTGAATTGAGTTCTGCTTTTGGAAACTGGGTTAAGAAGGGGTGCACCGTTCCTGGAGGTACTGCAATACCAGGTCAATGCGTGGAGTGGACAGAGCAAGCTCTTTTTCCATCTCCCTGTTCTAAAAATCCATTTAATATATGGTCCCCAGATAGGGGACGTATCAGATATTAAACTGATAAGAACAGATACTACACTTGATCTT
The DNA here is from genome assembly GCF_048569485.1 of Anomaloglossus baeobatrachus. Lineage (NCBI taxonomy): Eukaryota > Metazoa > Chordata > Amphibia > Anura > Aromobatidae > Anomaloglossus > Anomaloglossus baeobatrachus. The sequence continues at coordinate 4,211 of NW_027443949.1, read as the reverse complement.
AGCCAAAAGGCCGAGAAGCGATAACCAGAATTGGTTTGGGCCTCGAGTGGCACCCTGGCCTATGCCGGACACATCTTAGGGAGAGAGAGCGAGAGGGAGACAAACCCACGCCTACACAAGACATTTTGTCACCCAAGCCAACCCTTGAAAAGGCTGCTTTGCAGAGCCAAAACAAGAAGAATGGTGCGTTTTGCAGCCGCCGCCCACTGCAATGAATCTGAATAACTCCTCCTTTAGGGCGCAAGCAACTCCCCTCCCCCTTGCAGTCTTTCCAATTCACGATACAAAAAGACGGACAGGACAGGTTGCCTGACTTTCCGTCACTGCCACCCTTTGCCATCCTTACCCGTAGAAAGCCCTTTCATCATCCCCAAACCCTAATCTTTTCCCTTTCCTTCCCAGCCCCCAAACCCTGCCCTCTGTACCTTTCTCACCACCCGCTTCCCTTCTCCTGTCATCCCCCTACCACCCGGGAAAAAAAGAGATTGCCCCCTCCTTCCACTAGCCCACCCTCCCACCCAAAGAACAACTTCTTCTGCGCAGCTTGTTTTCTAGGCAGCAGCGCTATTGTGATGTCATCGGGGGGCATTGTGACAAGCCGCCAGTGTTCCGTCTCTTCATGTTGTGCACAGTTCAAACGGAAAATACATCAACAGGCAGACTACAGAAAAGCTTACTATCAAAGGTTAGAGGGGGGCTTTCTCAGAGGGCTTTTTACAGTTTTTCTATTCCCAATTAGCCGTTTAAGTGTACTTATTGAAAGTAGTAATTCTTTCATAGGCCGCCCTTTCTTAGTATTTGACGTTCCTTATATTGCGGTATGAGGCTTCGCAGTAGGTTGCAAACATTCATCACCCATGACTGTCCCCAATTGAGCTCAGAAGCTCAATGTCTATCATGACCTCTCTTTTAGAATGTCCAAGAGCAAGCAAACTATTCCTCCAGGAGAGGGCGCCAACAGACTACTAAAGAGATCATCATTACTCAAAGAAAACCCCAAAAACCAATGCATGATAGGAATAAACAGGTAACTTTCTTTGGAGTGGAAGCGGAGAGATCGCACCAGATGCCAATTCTAGATGTTATCACACCTGTGGTCACTGCAGCAGCAGGTGAATCCACTTTGTCCAAAAGGGATCTATTCCATTCAATTGCAAATGATCTAGATAAGACAGAGAACTGCAGCACGGGGACATAGCCGAGTTGGTCAGGTTGAGTGGTGATGAGTTTGCTATTTGGATGAATAAAGAAAGTCAAAAGTGTGAAAGATAAAAAACAAAAGGAGGAAGTGTGAAAAGTGAATGGGCCAAATTGAGGTGCATATGAAGACGTATGCTTTCTTCCAATTCATTAAATCGGGCTAATATGAATCAGGTGAATTGAGTTCTGCTTTTGGAAACTGGGTTAAGAAGGGGTGCACCGTTCCTGGAGGTACTGCAATACCAGGTCAATGCGTGGAGTGGACAGAGCAAGCTCTTTTTCCATCTCCCTGTTCTAAAAATCCATTTAATATATGGTCCCCAGATAGGGGACGTATCAGATATTAAACTGATAAGAACAGATACTACACTTGATCTTAGCCAAAAGGCCGAGAAGCGATAACCAGAATTGGTTTGGGCCTCGAGTGGCACCCTGGCCTATGCCGGACACATCTTAGGGAGAGAGAGCGAGAGGGAGACAAACCCACGCCTACACAAGACATTTTGTCACCCAAGCCAACCCTTGAAAAGGCTGCTTTGCAGAGCCAAAACAAGAAGAATGGTGCGTTTTGCAGCCGCCGCCCACTGCAATGAATCTGAATAACTCCTCCTTTAGGGCGCAAGCAACTCCCCTCCCCCTTGCAGTCTTTCCAATTCACGATACAAAAAGACGGACAGGACAGGTTGCCTGACTTTCCGTCACTGCCACCCTTTGCCATCCTTACCCGTAGAAAGCCCTTTCATCATCCCCAAACCCTAATCTTTTCCCTTTCCTTCCCAGCCCCCAAACCCTGCCCTCTGTACCTTTCTCACCACCCGCTTCCCTTCTCCTGTCATCCCCCTACCACCCGGGAAAAAAAGAGATTGCCCCCTCCTTCCACTAGCCCACCCTCCCACCCAAAGAACAACTTCTTCTGCGCAGCTTGTTTTCTAGGCAGCAGCGCTATTGTGATGTCATCGGGGGGCATTGTGACAAGCCGCCAGTGTTCCGTCTCTTCATGTTGTGCACAGTTCAAACGGAAAATACATCAACAGGCAGACTACAGAAAAGCTTACTATCAAAGGTTAGAGGGGGGCTTTCTCAGAGGGCTTTTTACAGTTTTTCTATTCCCAATTAGCCGTTTAAGTGTACTTATTGAAAGTAGTAATTCTTTCATAGGCCGCCCTTTCTTAGTATTTGACGTTCCTTATATTGCGGTATGAGGCTTCGCAGTAGGTTGCAAACATTCATCACCCATGACTGTCCCCAATTGAGCTCAGAAGCTCAATGTCTATCATGACCTCTCTTTTAGAATGTCCAAGAGCAAGCAAACTATTCCTCCAGGAGAGGGCGCCAACAGACTACTAAAGAGATCATCATTACTCAAAGAAAACCCCAAAAACCAATGCATGATAGGAATAAACAGGTAACTTTCTTTGGAGTGGAAGCGGAGAGATCGCACCAGATGCCAATTCTAGATGTTATCACACCTGTGGTCACTGCAGCAGCAGGTGAATCCACTTTGTCCAAAAGGGATCTATTCCATTCAATTGCAAATGATCTAGATAAGACAGAGAACTGCAGCACGGGGACATAGCCGAGTTGGTCAGGTTGAGTGGTGATGAGTTTGCTATTTGGATGAATAAAGAAAGTCAAAAGTGTGAAAGATAAAAAACAAAAGGAGGAAGTGTGAAAAGTGAATGGGCCAAATTGAGGTGCATATGAAGACGTATGCTTTCTTCCAATTCATTAAATCGGGCTAATATGAATCAGGTGAATTGAGTTCTGCTTTTGGAAACTGGGTTAAGAAGGGGTGCACCGTTCCTGGAGGTACTGCAATACCAGGTCAATGCGTGGAGTGGACAGAGCAAGCTCTTTTTCCATCTCCCTGTTCTAAAAATCCATTTAATATATGGTCCCCAGATAGGGGACGTATCAGATATTAAACTGATAAGAACAGATACTACACTTGATCTTAGCCAAAAGGCCGAGAAGCGATAACCAGAATTGGTTTGGGCCTCGAGTGGCACCCTGGCCTATGCCGGACACATCTTAGGGAGAGAGAGCGAGAGGGAGACAAACCCACGCCTACACAAGACATTTTGTCACCCAAGCCAACCCTTGAAAAGGCTGCTTTGCAGAGCCAAAACAAGAAGAATGGTGCGTTTTGCAGCCGCCGCCCACTGCAATGAATCTGAATAACTCCTCCTTTAGGGCGCAAGCAACTCCCCTCCCCCTTGCAGTCTTTCCAATTCACGATACAAAAAGACGGACAGGACAGGTTGCCTGACTTTCCGTCACATGCCACCCTTTGCCATCCTTACCCGTAGAAAGCCCTTTCATCATCCCCAAACCCTAATCTTTTCCCTTTCCTTCCCAGCCCCCAAACCCTGCCCTCTGTACCTTTCTCACCACCCGCTTCCCTTCTCCTGTCATCCCCCTACCACCCGGGAAAAAAAGAGATTGCCCCCTCCTTCCACTAGCCCACCCTCCCACCCAAAGAACAACTTCTTCTGCGCAGCTTGTTTTCTAGGCAGCAGCGCTATTGTGATGTCATCGGGGGGCATTGTGACAAGCCGCCAGTGTTCCGTCTCTTCATGTTGTGCACAGTTCAAACGGAAAATACATCAACAGGCAGACTACAGAAAAGCTTACTATCAAAGGTTAGAGGGGGGCTTTCTCAGAGGGCTTTTTACAGTTTTTCTATTCCCAATTAGCCGTTTAAGTGTACTTATTGAAAGTAGTAATTCTTTCATAGGCCGCCCTTTCTTAGTATTTGACGTTCCTTATATTGCGGTATGAGGCTTCGCAGTAGGTTGCAAACATTCATCACCCATGACTGTCCCCAATTGAGCTCAGAAGCTCAATGTCTATCATGACCTCTCTTTTAGAATGTCCAAGAGCAAGCAAACTATTCCTCCAGGAGAGGGCGCCAACAGACTACTAAAGAGATCATCATTACTCAAAGAAAACCCCAAAAACCAATGCATGATAGGAATAAACAGGTAACTTTCTTTGGAGTGGAAGCGGAG
>NW_027443948.1:0-31786 GCF_048569485.1 Anomaloglossus baeobatrachus | reverse complement strand
AACAAACGTGCACTTTTTTGTTTAATTTACACATTGGACCATAGGAAAAATGACACTACAGCTACAGAGGTGACCGTCTGATAGCCCAGCTCGACTATCCATCTCTACTGAAGACCCTTTCAGCTTTTTGAGAGTTGGGTGGAGGACATCATCTCTGAAAATAGGGTCCCACAGCTGCACCCCATCAGTGTGAGCAGGACTCTTAGGACTCTTAGAAGAGTCAATGCTCTGAGACCATTGGGGGCACTTAGCCCCCTCTCTTCCTCACTGAGGATGATTTCATTTTTCAGGGATTAGAGAGGGTGGTCCTTGTGGTGGACTGCAGATATGGAGAGCTGTTATCATCGTATTAGATAGATAAGAATGATTATATGTATTGTAGAAATGTCTCCTATCATGTTCCCTAATTTTTTATTATGTCCACATCCTGGTCCCCATCTTGGACATCATAACAAACGTGCACTTTTTTGTTTAATTTACACATTGGACCATAGGAAAAATGACACTACAGCTACAGAGGTGACCGTCTGATAGCCCAGCTCGACTATCCATCTCTACTGAAGACCCTTTCAGCTTTTTGAGAGTTGGGTGGAGGACATCATCTCTTAAAATAGGGTCCCACAGCTGCACCCCATCAGTGTAAGCAGGACTCTTAGGACTCTTAGAAGAGTCAATGCTCTAAAACCATGGGGGGCGCTTAGCCCCCTCTCTTCGTCCCTGAGGATGATTTCATTTTTCAGGGATTAGAGAGGGTGGTCCTTGTGGTGGACTGCAGGTATGGAGAGCTGTTGTCATCGTATTAGATAGATAAGAATGATTATATGTATTGTAGAAATGTCTCCTATCATGTTCCCTAATTTTTTATTATGTCCACATCCTGGTCCCCATCTTGGACATCATAACAAACGTGCACTTTTTTGTTTAATTTACACATTGGACCATAGGAAAAATGACACTACAGCTACAGAGGTGACCGTCTGATAGCCCAGCTCGACTATCCATCTCTACTGAAGACCCTTTCAGCTTTTTGAGAGTTGGGTGGAGGACATCATCTCTGAAAATAGGGTCCCACAGCTGCACCCCATCAGTGTGAGCAGGACTCTTAGGACTCTTAGAAGAGTTAATGCTCTGAGACCATGGGGGCGCTTAGCCCCCTCTCTTCGTCACTGAGGATGATTTCATTTTTCAGGGATTAGAGAGGGTGGTCCTTGTGGTGGACTGCAGGTATGGAGAGCTGTTGTCATCGTATTAGATAGATAAGAATGATTATATGTATTGTAGAAATGTCTCCTATCATGTTCCCTAATTTTTTATTATGTCCACATCCTGGTCCCCATCTTGGACATCATAACAAACGTGCACTTTTTTGTTTAATTTACACATTGGACCATAGGAAAAATGACACTACAGCTACAGAGGTGACCGTCTGATAGCCCAGCTCGACTATCCATCTCTACTGAAGACCCTTTCAGCTTTTTGAGAGTTGGGTGGAGGACATCATCTCTGAAAATAGGGTCCCACAGCTGCACCCCATCAGTGTGAGCAGGACTCTTAGGACTCTTAGAAGAGTCAATGCTCTGAGACCATTGGGGGCACTTAGCCCCCTCTCTTCATCACTGAGGATGATTTCATTTTTCAGGGATTAGAGAGGGTGGTCCTTGTGGTGGACTGCAGATATCGAGAGCTGTTATCATCGTATTAGATAGATAAGAATGATTATATGTATTGTAGAAATGTCTCCTATCATGTTCCCTAATTTTTTATCATGTCCACATCCTGGTCCCCATCTTGGACATCATAACAAACGTGCACTTTTTTGTTTAATTTACACATTGGACCATAGGAAAAATGACACTACAGCTACAGAGGTGACCGTCTGATAGCCCAGCTCGACTATCCATCTCTACTGAAGACCCTTTCAGCTTTTTGAGAGTTGGGTGGAGGACATCATCTCTGAAAATAGGGTCCCTCAGCTGCACCCCATCAGTGTGAGCAGGACTCTTAGGACTCTTAGAAGAGTCAATGCTCTGAGACCATGGGGGGCGCTTAGCCCCCTCTCTTCGTCACTGAGGATGATTTCATTTTTCAGGGATTAGAGAGGGTGGTCCTTGCGGTGGACTGCAGGTATGGAGAGCTGTTGTCATCGTATTAAATAGATAAGAATGATTATATGTATTGTAGAAATGTCTCCTATCATGTTCCCTAATTTTTTATTATGTCCACATCCTGGTCCCCATCTTGGACATCATAACAAACGTGCACTTTTTTGTTTAATTTACACATTGGACCATAGGAAAAATGACACTACAGCTACAGAGGTGACCGTCTGATAGCCCAGCTCGACTATCCATCTCTACTGAAGACCCTTTCAGCTTTTTGAGAGTTGGGTGGAGAACATCATCTCTGAAAATAGGGTCCCACAGCTGCACCCCATCAGTGTGAGCAGGACTCTTAGGACTCTTAGAAGAGTCAATGCTCTGAGACCATGGGGGGCGCTTAGCCCCCTCTCTTCGTCACTGAGGATGATTTCACTTTTCAGGGATTAGAGAGGGTGGTCCTTGTGGTGGACTGCAGGTATGGAGAGCTGTTGTCATCGTATTAAATAGATAAGAATGATTATATGTATTGTAGAAATGTCTCCTATCATGTTCCCTAATTTTTTATTATGTCCACATCCTGGTCCCCATCTTGGACATCATAACAAACGTGCACTTTTTTGTTTAATTTACACATTGGACCATAGGAAAAATGACACTACAGCTACAGAGGTGACCGTCTGATAGCCCAGCTCGACTATCCATCTCTACTGAAGACCCTTTCAGCTTTTTGAGAGTTGGGTGGAGAACATCATCTCTGAAAATAGGGTCCCACAGCTGCACCCCATCAGTGTGAGCAGGACTCTTAGGACTCTTAGAAGAGTCAATGCTCTGAGACCATGGGGGGCGCTTAGCCCCCTCTCTTCGTCACTGAGGATGATTTCACTTTTCAGGGAATAGAGAGGGTGGTCCTTGTGGTGGACTGCAGGTATGGAGAGCTGTTGTCATCGTATTAGATAGATAAGAATGATTATATGTATTGTAGAAATGTCTCCTATCATGTTCCCTAATTTTTTATTATGTCCACATCCTGGTCCCCATCTTGGACATCATAACAAACGTGCACTTTTTTGTTTAATTTACACATTGGACCATAGGAAAAATGACACTACAGCTACAGAGGTGACCGTCTGATAGCCCAGCTCGACTATCCATCTCTACTGAAGACCCTTTCAGCTTTTTGAGAGTTGGGTGGAGGACATCATCTCTGAAAATAGGGTCCCACAGCTGCACCCCATCAGTGTGAGCAGGACTCTTAGGACTCTTAGAAGAGTCAATGCTCTGAGACCATGGGGGGCGCTTAGCCCCCTCTCTTCGTCACTGAGGATGATTTCATTTTTCAGGGATTAGAGAGGGTGGTCCTTGTGGTGGACTGCAGGTATGGAGAGCTGTTGTCATCGTATTAAATAGATAAGAATGATTATATGTATTGTAGAAATGTCTCCTATCATGTTCCCTAATTTTTTATTATGTCCACATCCTGGTCCCCATCTTGGACATCATAACAAACGTGCACTTTTTTGTTTAATTTACACATTGGACCATAGGAAAAATGACACTACAGCTACAGAGGTGACCGTCTGATAGCCCAGCTCGACTATCCATCTCTACTGAAGACCCTTTCAGCTTTTTGAGAGTTGGGTGGAGAACATCATCTCTGAAAATAGGGTCCCACAGCTGCACCCCATCAGTGTGAGCAGGACTCTTAGGACTCTTAGAAGAGTCAATGCTCTGAGACCATGGGGGGCGCTTAGCCCCCTCTCTTCGTCACTGAGGATGATTTCACTTTTCAGGGAATAGAGAGGGTGGTCCTTGTGGTGGACTGCAGGTATGGAGAGCTGTTGTCATCGTATTAGATAGATAAGAATGATTATATGTATTGTAGAAATGTCTCCTATCATGTTCCCTATTTTTTTATTATGTCCACATCCTGGTCCCCATCTTGGAAATCATAACAAACGTGCACTTTTTTGTTTAATTTACACATTGGACCATAGGAAAAATGACACTACAGCTACAGAGGTGACCGTCTGATAGCCCAGCTTGACTATCCATCTCTACTGAAGACCCTTTCAGCTTTTTGAGAGTTGGGTGGAGGACATCATCTCTGAAAATAGGGTCCCACAGCTGCACCCCATCAGTGTGAGCAGGAATCTTAGGACTCTTAGAAGAGTCAATGCTCTGAGACCATGGGGGGCGCTTAGCCCCCTCTCTTCGTCACTGAGGATGATTTCATTTTTCAGGGATTAGAGAGAGTGGTCCTTGTGGTGGACTGCAGGTATGGAGAGCTGTTGTGATCATATTAGATAGATAAGAATGATTATATGTATTGTAGAAATGTCTCCTATCATGTTCCCTAATTTTTTATTATGTCCACATCCTGGTCCCCATCTTGAACATCATAACAAACGTGCACTTTTTTGTTTAATTTACACATTGGACCATAGGAAAAATGACACTACAGCTACAGAGGTGACCGTCTGATAGCCCAGCTCGACTATCCATCTCTACTGAAGACCCTTTCAGCTTTTTGAGAGTTGGGTGGAGGACATCATCTCTGAAAATAGGGTCCCACAGCTGCACCCCATCAGTGTGAGCAGGACTCTTAGGACTCTTAGAAGAGTCAATGCTCTGAGACCATTGGGGGCACTTAGCCCCCTCTCTTCATCACTGAGGATGATTTCATTTTTCAGGGATTAGAGAGGGTGGTCCTTGTGGTGGACTGCAGATATGGAGAGCTGTTATCATCATATTAGATAGATAAGAATGATTATATGTATTGTAGAAATGTCTCCTATCATGTTCCCTAATTTTTTATTATGTCCACATCCTGGTCCCCATCTTGGACATCATAACAAACGTGCACTTTTTTGTTTAATTTACACATTGGACCATAGGAAAAATGACACTACAGCTACAGAGGTGACCGTCTGATAGCCCAGCTCGACTATCCATCTCTACTGAAGACCCTTTCAGCTTTTTGAGAGTTGGGTGGAGGACATCATCTCTGAAAATAGGGTCCCACAGCTGCAACCCATCAGTGTGAGCAGGACTCTTAGGACTCTTAGAAGAGTTAATGCTCTGAGACCATGGGGGCACTTAGCCCCCTCTCTTCGTCACTGAGGATGATTTCATTTTTCAGGGATTAGAGAGGGTGGTCCTTGTGGTGGACTGCAGGTATGGAGAGCTGTTGTCATCGTATTAGATAGATAAAAATGATTATATGTATTGTAGAAATGTCTCCTATCATGTTCCCTAATTTTTTATTATGTCCACATCCTGGTCCCCATCTTGGACATCATAACAAACGTGCACTTTTTTGTTTAATTTACACATTGGACCATAGGAAAAATGACACTACAGCTACAGAGGTGACCGTCTGATAGCCCAGCTCGACTATCCATCTCTACTGAAGACCCTTTCAGCTTTTTGAGAGTTGGGTGGAGAACATCATCTCTGAAAATAGGGTCCCACAGCTGCACCCCATCAGTGTGAGCAGGACTCTTAGGACTCTTAGAAGAGTCAATGCTCTGAGACCATGGGGGGCGCTTAGCCCCCTCTCTTCGTCACTGAGGATGATTTCACTTTTCAGGGAATAGAGAGGGTGGTCCTTGTGGTGGACTGCAGGTATGGAGAGCTGTTGTCATCGTATTAGATAGATAAGAATGATTATATGTATTGTAGAAATGTCTCCTATCATGTTCCCTAATTTTTTATTATGTCCACATCCTGGTCCCCATCTTGGACATCATAACAAACGTGCACTTTTTTGTTTAATTTACACATTGGACCATAGGAAAAATGACACTACAGCTACAGAGGTGACCGTCTGATAGCCCAGCTCGACTATCCATCTCTACTGAAGACCCTTTCAGCTTTTTGAGAGTTGGGTGGAGGACATCATCTCTGAAAATAGGGTCCCACAGCTGCACCCCATCAGTGTGAGCAGGACTCTTAGGACTCTTAGAAGAGTCAATGCTCTGAGACCATGGGGGGCGCTTAGCCCCCTCTCTTCGTCACTGAGGATGATTTCATTTTTCAGGGATTAGAGAGGGTGGTCCTTGTGGTGGACTGCAGGTATGGAGAGCTGTTGTCATCGTATTAAATAGATAAGAATGATTATATGTATTGTAGAAATGTCTCCTATCATGTTCCCTAATTTTTTATTATGTCCACATCCTGGTCCCCATCTTGGACATCATAACAAACGTGCACTTTTTTGTTTAATTTACACATTGGACCATAGGAAAAATGACACTACAGCTACAGAGGTGACCGTCTGATAGCCCAGCTCGACTATCCATCTCTACTGAAGACCCTTTCAGCTTTTTGAGAGTTGGGTGGAGAACATCATCTCTGAAAATAGGGTCCCACAGCTGCACCCCATCAGTGTGAGCAGGACTCTTAGGACTCTTAGAAGAGTCAATGCTCTGAGACCATGGGGGGCGCTTAGCCCCCTCTCTTCGTCACTGAGGATGATTTCACTTTTCAGGGAATAGAGAGGGTGGTCCTTGTGGTGGACTGCAGGTATGGAGAGCTGTTGTCATCGTATTAGATAGATAAGAATGATTATATGTATTGTAGAAATGTCTCCTATCATGTTCCCTATTTTTTTATTATGTCCACATCCTGGTCCCCATCTTGGAAATCATAACAAACGTGCACTTTTTTGTTTAATTTACACATTGGACCATAGGAAAAATGACACTACAGCTACAGAGGTGACCGTCTGATAGCCCAGCTTGACTATCCATCTCTACTGAAGACCCTTTCAGCTTTTTGAGAGTTGGGTGGAGGACATCATCTCTGAAAATAGGGTCCCACAGCTGCACCCCATCAGTGTGAGCAGGAATCTTAGGACTCTTAGAAGAGTCAATGCTCTGAGACCATGGGGGGCGCTTAGCCCCCTCTCTTCGTCACTGAGGATGATTTCATTTTTCAGGGATTAGAGAGAGTGGTCCTTGTGGTGGACTGCAGGTATGGAGAGCTGTTGTGATCATATTAGATAGATAAGAATGATTATATGTATTGTAGAAATGTCTCCTATCATGTTCCCTAATTTTTTATTATGTCCACATCCTGGTCCCCATCTTGAACATCATAACAAACGTGCACTTTTTTGTTTAATTTACACATTGGACCATAGGAAAAATGACACTACAGCTACAGAGGTGACCGTCTGATAGCCCAGCTCGACTATCCATCTCTACTGAAGACCCTTTCAGCTTTTTGAGAGTTGGGTGGAGGACATCATCTCTGAAAATAGGGTCCCACAGCTGCACCCCATCAGTGTGAGCAGGACTCTTAGGACTCTTAGAAGAGTCAATGCTCTGAGACCATTGGGGGCACTTAGCCCCCTCTCTTCATCACTGAGGATGATTTCATTTTTCAGGGATTAGAGAGGGTGGTCCTTGTGGTGGACTGCAGATATGGAGAGCTGTTATCATCATATTAGATAGATAAGAATGATTATATGTATTGTAGAAATGTCTCCTATCATGTTCCCTAATTTTTTATTATGTCCACATCCTGGTCCCCATCTTGGACATCATAACAAACGTGCACTTTTTTGTTTAATTTACACATTGGACCATAGGAAAAATGACACTACAGCTACAGAGGTGACCGTCTGATAGCCCAGCTCGACTATCCATCTCTACTGAAGACCCTTTCAGCTTTTTGAGAGTTGGGTGGAGGACATCATCTCTGAAAATAGGGTCCCACAGCTGCAACCCATCAGTGTGAGCAGGACTCTTAGGACTCTTAGAAGAGTTAATGCTCTGAGACCATGGGGGCACTTAGCCCCCTCTCTTCGTCACTGAGGATGATTTCATTTTTCAGGGATTAGAGAGGGTGGTCCTTGTGGTGGACTGCAGGTATGGAGAGCTGTTGTCATCGTATTAGATAGATAAAAATGATTATATGTATTGTAGAAATGTCTCCTATCATGTTCCCTAATTTTTTATTATGTCCACATCCTGGTCCCCATCTTGGACATCATAACAAACGTGCACTTTTTTGTTTAATTTACACATTGGACCATAGGAAAAATGACACTACAGCTACAGAGGTGACCGTCTGATAGCCCAGCTCGACTATCCATCTCTACTGAAGACCCTTTCAGCTTTTTGAGAGTTGGGTGGAGGACATCATCTCTGAAAATAGGGTCCCACAGCTGCACCCCATCAGTGTGAGCAGGACTCTTAGGACTCTTAGAAGAGTCAATGCTCTGAGACCATGGGGGGCGCTTAGCCCCCACTCTTCGTCACTGAGGATGATTTCATTTTTCAGGGATTAGAGAGGGTGGTCCTTGTGGTGGACTGCAGGTATGGAGAGCTGTTGTCATCGTATTAAATAGATAAGAATGATTATATGTATTGTAGAAATGTCTCCTATCATGTTCCCTAATTTTTTATTATGTCCACATCCTGGTCCCCATCTTGGACATCATAACAAACGTGCACTTTTTTGTTTAATTTACACATTGGACCATAGGAAAAATGACACTACAGCTACAGAGGTGACCGTCTGATAGCCCAGCTCGACTATCCATCTCTACTGAAGACCCTTTCAGCTTTTTGAGAGTTGGGTAGAGAACATCATCTCTGAAAATAGGGTCCCACAGCTGCACCCCATCAGTGTGAGCAGGACTCTTAGGACTCTTAGAAGAGTCAATGCTCTGAGACCATGGGGGGCGCTTAGCCCCCTCTCTTCGTCACTGAGGATGATTTCACTTTTCAGGTAATAGAGAGGGTGGTCCTTGTGGTGGACTGCAGGTATGGAGAGCTGTTGTCATCGTATTACATAGATAAGAATGATTATATGTATTGTAGAAATGTCTCCTATCATGTTCCCTATTTTTTTATTATGTCCACATCCTGGTCCCCATCTTGGAAATCATAACAAACGTGCACTTTTTTGTTTAATTTACACATTGGACCATAGGAAAAATGACACTACAGCTACAGAGGTGACCGTCTGATAGCCCAGCTCGACTATCCATCTCTACTGAAGACCTTTTCAGCTTTTTGAGAGTTGGGTGGAGGACATCATCTCTGAAAATAGGGTCCCACAGCTGCACCCCATCAGTGTGAGCAGGAATCTTAGGACTCTTAGAAGAGTCAATGCTCTGAGACCATGGGGGGCGCTTAGCCCCCTCTCTTCGTCACTGAGGATGATTTAATTTTTCAGGGATTAGAGAGAGTGGTCCTTGTGGTGGACTGCAGGTATGGAGAGCTGTTGTGATCGTATTAGATAGATAAGAATGATTATATGTATTGTAGAAATGTCTCCTATCATGTTCCCTAATTTCTTATTATGTCCACATCCTGGTCCCCATCTTGGACATCATAACAAACGTGCACTTTTTTGTTTAATTTACACATTGGACCATAGGAAAAATGACACTACAGCTACAGAGGTGACCGTCTGATAGCCCAGCTCGACTATCCATCTCTACTGAAGACCCTTTCAGCTTTTTGAGAGTTGGGTGGAGGACATCATCTCTGAAAATAGGGTCCCACAGCTTCACCCCATCAGTGTGAGCAGGACTCTTAGGACTCTTAGAAGAGTCAATGCTCTGGTACCATGGGGGGCGCTTGGCCCCCTCTCTTCGTCACTGAGGATGATTTCATTTTTCAGGGATTAGAGAGGGTGGTCCTTGTGGTGGACTGCAGGTATGGAGAGCTGTTGTCATCGTATTAGATAGATAAGAATGATTATATGTATTGTAGAAATGTCTCCTATCATGTTCCCTAATTTTTTATTATGTCCACATCCTGGTCCCCATCTTGGACATCATAACAAACGTGCACTTTTTTGTTTAATTTACACATTGGACCATAGGAAAAATGACACTACAGCTACAGAGGTGACCGTCTGATAGCCCAGCTCGACTATCCATCTCTACTGAAGACCCTTTCAGCTTTTTGAGAGTTGGGTGGAGGACATCATCTCTGAAAATAGGGTCCCACAGCTGCACCCCATCAGTGTGAGCAGGACTCTTAGGACTCTTAGAAGAGTTAATGCTCTGAGACCATGGGGGCGCTTAGCCCCCTCTCTTCGTCACTGAGGATGATTTCATTTTTCAGGGATTAGAGAGGGTGGTCCTTGTGGTGGACTGCAGGTATGGAGAGCTGTTGTCATCGTATTAGATAGATAAGAATGATTATATGTATTGTAGAAATGTCTCCTATCATGTTCCCTAATTTTTTATTATGTCCACATCCTGGTCCCCATCTTGGACATCATAACAAACGTGCACTTTTTTGTTTAATTTACACATTGGACCATAGGAAAAATGACACTACAGCTACAGAGGTGACCGTCTGATAGCCCAGCTCGACTATCCATCTCTACTGAAGACCCTTTCAGCTTTTTGAGAGTTGGGTGGAGGACATCATCTCTGAAAATAGGGTCCCACAGCTTCACCCCATCAGTGTGAGCAGGACTCTTAGGACTCTTAGAAGAGTCAATGCTCTGAGACCATTAGGGGGAACTTAGCCCCCTCTCTTCGTCACTGAGGATGATTTCATTTTTCAGGGATTAGAGAGGGTGGTCCTTGTGGTGGACTGCAGGTATGGAGAGCTGTTGTCATCGTATTAGATAGATAAGAATGATTATATGTATTGTAGAAATGTCTCCTATCATGTTCCCTAATTTCTTATTATGTCCACATCCTGGTCCCCATCTTGGACATCATAACAAACGTGCACTTTTTTGTTTAATTTACACATTGGACCATAGGAAAAATGACACTACAGCTACAGAGGTGACCGTCTGATAGCCCAGCTCGACTATCCATCTCTACTGAAGACCCTTTCAGCTTTTTGAGAGTCGGGTGGAGGACATCATCTCTGAAAATAGGGTCCCACAGCTTCACCCCATCAGTGTGAGCAGGACTCTTAGGACTCTTAGAAGAGTCAATGCTCTGGTACCATGGGGGGCGCTTGGCCCCCTCTCTTCGTCACTGAGGATGATTTCATTTTTCAGGGATTAGAGAGGGTGGTCCTTGTGGTGGACTGCAGGTATGGAGAGCTTTTGTCATCGTATTAGATAGATAAGAATGATTATATGTATTGTAGAAATGTCTCCTATCATGTTCCCTAATTTTTTATTATGTCCACATCCTGGTCCCCATCTTGGACATCATAACAAACGTGCACTTTTTTGTTTAATTTACACATTGGACCATAGGAAAAATGACACTACAGCTACAGAGGTGACCGTCTGATAGCCTAGCTCGACTATCCATCTCTACTGAAGACCCTTTCAGCTTTTTGAGAGTTGGGTGGAGGACATCATCTCTGAAAATAGGGTCCCACAGCTGCACCCCATCAGTGTGAGCAGGACTCTTAGGACTCTTAGAAGAGTCAATGCTCTGAGACCATTGGGGGCACTTAGCCCCCTCTCTTCATCACTGAGGATGATTTCATTTTTCAGGGATTAGAGAGGGTGGTCCTTGTGGTGGACTGCAGATATGGAGAGCTGTTATCATCATATTAGATAGATAAGAATGATTATATGTATTGTAGAAATGTCTCCTATCATGTTCCCTAATTTTTTATTATGTCCACATCCTGGTCCCCATCTTGGACATCATAACAAACGTGCACTTTTTTGTTTAATTTACACATTGGACCATAGGAAAAATGACACTACAGCTACAGAGGTGACCGTCTGATAGCCCAGCTCGACTATCCATCTCTACTGAAGACCCTTTCAGCTTTTTGAGAGTTGGGTGGAGGACATCATCTCTGAAAATAGGGTCCCACAGCTGCAACCCATCAGTGTGAGCAGGACTCTTAGGACTCTTAGAAGAGTTAATGCTCTGAGACCATGGGGGCACTTAGCCCCCTCTCTTCGTCACTGAGGATGATTTCATTTTTCAGGGATTAGAGAGGGTGGTCCTTGTGGTGGACTGCAGGTATGGAGAGCTGTTGTCATCGTATTAGATAGATAAAAATGATTATATGTATTGTAGAAATGTCTCCTATCATGTTCCCTAATTTTTTATTATGTCCACATCCTGGTCCCCATCTTGGACATCATAACAAACGTGCACTTTTTTGTTTAATTTACACATTGGACCATAGGAAAAATGACACTACAGCTACAGAGGTGACCGTCTGATAGCCCAGCTCGACTATCCATCTCTACTGAAGACCCTTTCAGCTTTTTGAGAGTTGGGTGGAGGACATCATCTCTGAAAATAGGGTCCCACAGCTGCACCCCATCAGTGTGAGCAGGACTCTTAGGACTCTTAGAAGAGTCAATGCTCTGAGACCATGGGGGGCGCTTAGCCCCCACTCTTCGTCACTGAGGATGATTTCATTTTTCAGGGATTAGAGAGGGTGGTCCTTGTGGTGGACTGCAGGTATGGAGAGCTGTTGTCATCGTATTAAATAGATAAGAATGATTATATGTATTGTAGAAATGTCTCCTATCATGTTCCCTAATTTTTTATTATGTCCACATCCTGGTCCCCATCTTGGACATCATAACAAACGTGCACTTTTTTGTTTAATTTACACATTGGACCATAGGAAAAATGACACTACAGCTACAGAGGTGACCGTCTGATAGCCCAGCTCGACTATCCATCTCTACTGAAGACCCTTTCAGCTTTTTGAGAGTTGGGTAGAGAACATCATCTCTGAAAATAGGGTCCCACAGCTGCACCCCATCAGTGTGAGCAGGACTCTTAGGACTCTTAGAAGAGTCAATGCTCTGAGACCATGGGGGGCGCTTAGCCCCCTCTCTTCGTCACTGAGGATGATTTCACTTTTCAGGTAATAGAGAGGGTGGTCCTTGTGGTGGACTGCAGGTATGGAGAGCTGTTGTCATCGTATTACATAGATAAGAATGATTATATGTATTGTAGAAATGTCTCCTATCATGTTCCCTATTTTTTTATTATGTCCACATCCTGGTCCCCATCTTGGAAATCATAACAAACGTGCACTTTTTTGTTTAATTTACACATTGGACCATAGGAAAAATGACACTACAGCTACAGAGGTGACCGTCTGATAGCCCAGCTCGACTATCCATCTCTACTGAAGACCTTTTCAGCTTTTTGAGAGTTGGGTGGAGGACATCATCTCTGAAAATAGGGTCCCACAGCTGCACCCCATCAGTGTGAGCAGGAATCTTAGGACTCTTAGAAGAGTCAATGCTCTGAGACCATGGGGGGCGCTTAGCCCCCTCTCTTCGTCACTGAGGATGATTTAATTTTTCAGGGATTAGAGAGAGTGGTCCTTGTGGTGGACTGCAGGTATGGAGAGCTGTTGTGATCGTATTAGATAGATAAGAATGATTATATGTATTGTAGAAATGTCTCCTATCATGTTCCCTAATTTCTTATTATGTCCACATCCTGGTCCCCATCTTGGACATCATAACAAACGTGCACTTTTTTGTTTAATTTACACATTGGACCATAGGAAAAATGACACTACAGCTACAGAGGTGACCGTCTGATAGCCCAGCTCGACTATCCATCTCTACTGAAGACCCTTTCAGCTTTTTGAGAGTTGGGTGGAGGACATCATCTCTGAAAATAGGGTCCCACAGCTTCACCCCATCAGTGTGAGCAGGACTCTTAGGACTCTTAGAAGAGTCAATGCTCTGGTACCATGGGGGGCGCTTGGCCCCCTCTCTTCGTCACTGAGGATGATTTCATTTTTCAGGGATTAGAGAGGGTGGTCCTTGTGGTGGACTGCAGGTATGGAGAGCTGTTGTCATCGTATTAGATAGATAAGAATGATTATATGTATTGTAGAAATGTCTCCTATCATGTTCCCTAATTTTTTATTATGTCCACATCCTGGTCCCCATCTTGGACATCATAACAAACGTGCACTTTTTTGTTTAATTTACACATTGGACCATAGGAAAAATGACACTACAGCTACAGAGGTGACCGTCTGATAGCCCAGCTCGACTATCCATCTCTACTGAAGACCCTTTCAGCTTTTTGAGAGTTGGGTGGAGGACATCATCTCTGAAAATAGGGTCCCACAGCTGCACCCCATCAGTGTGAGCAGGACTCTTAGGACTCTTAGAAGAGTTAATGCTCTGAGACCATGGGGGCGCTTAGCCCCCTCTCTTCGTCACTGAGGATGATTTCATTTTTCAGGGATTAGAGAGGGTGGTCCTTGTGGTGGACTGCAGGTATGGAGAGCTGTTGTCATCGTATTAGATAGATAAGAATGATTATATGTATTGTAGAAATGTCTCCTATCATGTTCCCTAATTTTTTATTATGTCCACATCCTGGTCCCCATCTTGGACATCATAACAAACGTGCACTTTTTTGTTTAATTTACACATTGGACCATAGGAAAAATGACACTACAGCTACAGAGGTGACCGTCTGATAGCCCAGCTCGACTATCCATCTCTACTGAAGACCCTTTCAGCTTTTTGAGAGTTGGGTGGAGGACATCATCTCTGAAAATAGGGTCCCACAGCTTCACCCCATCAGTGTGAGCAGGACTCTTAGGACTCTTAGAAGAGTCAATGCTCTGAGACCATTGGGGGCACTTAGCCCCCTCTCTTCGTCACTGAGGATGATTTCATTTTTCAGGGATTAGAGAGGGTGGTCCTTGTGGTGGACTGCAGGTATGGAGAGCTGTTGTCATCGTATTAGATAGATAAGAATGATTATATGTATTGTAGAAATGTCTCCTATCATGTTCCCTAATTTCTTATTATGTCCACATCCTGGTCCCCATCTTGGACATCATAACAAACGTGCACTTTTTTGTTTAATTTACACATTGGACCATAGGAAAAATGACACTACAGCTACAGAGGTGACCGTCTGATAGCCCAGCTCGACTATCCATCTCTACTAAAGACCCTTTCAGCTTTTTGAGAGTCGGGTGGAGGACATCATCTCTGAAAATAGGGTCCCACAGCTTCACCCCATCAGTGTGAGCAGGACTCTTAGGACTCTTAGAAGAGTCAATGCTCTGGTACCATGGGGGGCGCTTGGCCCCCTCTCTTCGTCACTGAGGATGATTTCATTTTTCAGGGATTAGAGAGGGTGGTCCTTGTGGTGGACTGCAGGTATGGAGAGCTTTTGTCATCGTATTAGATAGATAAGAATGATTATATGTATTGTAGAAATGTCTCCTATCATGTTCCCTAATTTTTTATTATGTCCACATCCTGGTCCCCATCTTGGACATCATAACAAACGTGCACTTTTTTGTTTAATTTACACATTGGACCATAGGAAAAATGACACTACAGCTACAGAGGTGACCGTCTGATAGCCTAGCTCGACTATCCATCTCTACTGAAGACCCTTTCAGCTTTTTGAGAGTTGGGTGGAGGACATCATCTCTGAAAATAGGGTCCCACAGCTGCACCCCATCAGTGTGAGCAGGACTCTTAGGACTCTTAGAAGAGTTAATGCTCTGAGACCATGGGGGCGCTTAGCCCCCTCTCTTCGTCACTGAGGATGATTTCATTTTTCAGGGATTAGAGAGGGTGGTCCTTGTGGTGGACTGCAGGTATGGAGAGCTGTTGTCATCGTATTAGATAGATAAGAATGATTATATGTATTGTAGAAATGTCTCCTATCATGTTCCCTAATTTTTTATTATGTCCACATCCTGGTCCCCATCTTGGACATCATAACAAACGTGCACTTTTTTGTTTAATTTACACATTGGACCATAGGAAAAATGACACTACAGCTACAGAGGTGACCGTCTGATAGCCCAGCTCGACTATCCATCTCTACTGAAGACCCTTTCAGCTTTTTGAGAGTTGGGTGGAGGACATCATCTCTGAAAATAGGGTCCCACAGCTGCACCCCATCAGTGTGAGCAGGACTCTTAGGACTCTTAGAAGAGTCAATGCTCTGAGACCATTGGGGGCACTTAGCCCCCTCTCTTCGTCACTGAGGATGATTTCATTTTTCAGGGATTAGAGAGGGTGGTCCTTGTGGTGGACTGCAGGTATGGAGAGCTGTTGTCATCGTATTAGATAGATAAGAATGATTATATGTATTGTAGAAATGTCTCCTATCATGTTCCCTAATTTCTTATTATGTCCACATCCTGGTCCCCATCTTGGACATCATAACAAACGTGCACTTTTTTGTTTAATTTACACATTGGACCATAGGAAAAATGACACTACAGCTACATAGGTGACCGTCTGATAGCCCAGCTCGACTATCCATCTCTACTGAAGACCCTTTCAGCTTTTTGAGAGTCGGGTGGAGGACATCATCTCTGAAAATAGGGTCCCACAGCTTCACCCCATCAGTGTGAGCAGGACTCTTAGGACTCTTAGAAGAGTCAATGCTCTGGTACCATGGGGGGCGCTTGGCCCCCTCTCTTCGTCACTGAGGATGATTTCATTTTTCAGGGATTAGAGAGGGTGGTCCTTGTGGTGGACTGCAGGTATGGAGAGCTGTTGTCATCGTATTAGATAGATAAGAATGATTATATGTATTGTAGAAATGTCTCCTATCATGTTCCCTAATTTTTTATTATGTCCACATCCTGGTCCCCATCTTGGACATCATAACAAACGTGCACTTTTTTGTTTAATTTACACATTGGACCATAGGAAAAATGACACTACAGCTACAGAGGTGACCGTCTGATAGCCCAGCTCGACTATCCATCTCTACTGAAGACCCTTTCAGCTTTTTGAGAGTTGGGTGGAGGACATCATCTCTGAAAATAGGGTCCCACAGCTGCACCCCATCAGTGTGAGCAGGACTCTTAGGACTCTTAGAAGAGTTAATGCTCTGAGACCATGGGGGCGCATAGCCCCCTCTCTTCGTCACTGAGGATGATTTCATTTTTCAGGGATTAGAGAGGGTGGTCCTTGTGGTGGACTGCAGGTATGGAGAGCTGTTGTCATCGTATTAGATAGATAGAAAGGAGGCGGTTCGCCGGTCACAGCGACGTCGCCGGGCAGGTAAGTATGTGTGACGGGTCTGGTCGGTGTTGTGCGGCATGGGCAGCGATTTACCCGTGTCGCGCAACAGATGGGGGCGGGTACCCACACTAGCGATATCGGGACCGATATCGCAGTGTGTAAAGTAGCCTTTAGTCACATGACCAAGACTGTATCTGTGTCCCTACAACACACTTGAGACAAATGTGTGTGTGAGCCTGCATTGTGGGGTATATATAATATATTATAGAGCTGGGAAGGATCATTCCAAGCAGTGAGCTGTTCCAGTATTTGTAGGAAAATACCCAGTAGAAGCATCAAACACAGCACCAATACCTCCCATCAGTATCCCACCACAGTGCCATGTAACCCATGCCCTACACTCCCATCTACACCAATACTATACAGGCACAAACTAGTATATCTGACTAAAAGCCCCCAAAATATGAAGAACGGCCTATAGTTGAGTGTGGATATAAAATCTATGTGAGCAGAGCTAGAATAGAAATCACTGATCGCATTGAAGTCATTCTGACCATAAATCACCATGATATCAAGGTGAGGAGTTGTGTGTTACTGCTGGGAGGAAAGGGTTAACAGTGGAATATTAAGGTGCATTTCTGTGTGCAGTGTTACTAGTCAATGTAACAATTCAGTATGAGCTGCTCTTGGTGCCGGGGGAGGGAGATGCTCTCCTGAGCAAGATAGATGGGGAATGAACATAATATCTATATAGTGTAAGGCAGGGGGTCTCAAACTCGGCTGGGTGTATGGGCCGCACAGAGGAAAAAAATAATTTGGGGGGCTGCATTCTTTGCAAGACAAAGTGACATTTTTATTGGTACCATATATGTATATATTTTTTTCACACACCTTTGGATGACTGATTTTCAACATTTTTCACTTGTTTATTATAACAAATGTGCACATTCTTTGGTTAAATCTAAAAAAAATAAATGTGATGTTAAAAAAAAGTCATGCCTTATTTTGTTTTTTTTTACATTTTATCCCTTTCTTTTAACTAATAGTGTTACAATTATGACGCTAGCGTTTTGTGAAGGGAATGCTTTGCCTACTTCCGTGACTATGGCCTTCCGGAACTGCTGCATTTTGGCTGACCTCTCCGCCTCGGGAATAAGAGACATAAAGTTCTCCTTGTAGCGTGGGTCTAACAGTGTTACCAACCAGTAATGATTGTCGGCCAAGATGTTCTTAACGCGAGGGTCACGAGACAGGCAGCTTACCATAAAGTCATCCATGTGCGCCAGACTCTTAACAGCCATCACTTCAGTATCCAGACCAACACGATGACTGAACATGCTGTCCTCCTCCTTCTCCTCCTCCTCCTCATCTACCCTGTCCTCTGGCCAGCCACGCTGAACTGAGCATATGACTGGTATGCATGTCATATCCTCAATTTGGCCGGAGAGTTGCTCCATGTCTTCATCTTCCTCCTCGTCATAGTCCTCCACTGCACGTTGTGATGAGACGAGGCTGGGCTATGTGTTATCACCCACACCCACTACTGTTTCTTGCTCCAACTCATCGTGTTCCGCCTGCAATGCATCATGTTTGGTTTTGAGCAGAGACCGTTTTAGAAGGCAGAGAAGCGGTATGGTGACGCTAATAATGGCGTCATCGCCGCTCACCATCTTGGTGGAGTCCTCAAAGTTTTGGAGGATGGTACATAGGTCGGACATCCATCTCCACTCCTCAGGTGTTATGTGTGGAGTTTGACCCATTTCCCGACGGCTTAGGTGATGCAGGTACTCAACAACTGCCCTCTTCTGCTCACATATCCTGATCAACATGTGCAGAGTTGAATTCCAACACGTGGGGACATCACACACCAGTCTGTGAGCCGGAAGATGCAAATGACGCTGAAAGCCGGCAAGGCCGGCTGAAGCAGTAGGTGACTTTCGAAAATGTGCAGACAGGCGGCGAACTTTTACCAGCAGATGAGACAGCTCTGGGTATGACTTTAGAAACCGCTGAACCACGAGGTTGAGCACATGGGCCATGCATGGAACATGTGTCAGCTGGCCTCGCCTCAAAGCCGCCACTAGGTTCCGGCCATTGTCACACACAACCTTTCCTGGCTTTAGGTTCAGAGGTGTGAGCCAGTGATCTGCATGCTGTTTTAGAGCTGTCCACACCTCTTCTGCATTGTGGGATTTGTCACTTATGCAGATTAGCTGCAGCACAGCCTGTTGCCGCTTCGCCGAGGCAGTGCTGCAGTGCTTCCAGCTTGGGACTGGTGTGGAGGGTAAAGTGGATGAGGATGCGCAGGAGGAGGAGGAGGCTGAAGAGCATGACATTCCGGAGCTGTAGAGTGTGGGTGAAACCCTGACTGAGGTAGGGCCTGCAAACCTTGGTGTGGGAAGGACTTGTTCCGTTCC
This sequence comes from Anomaloglossus baeobatrachus, assembly GCF_048569485.1. Lineage (NCBI taxonomy): Eukaryota > Metazoa > Chordata > Amphibia > Anura > Aromobatidae > Anomaloglossus > Anomaloglossus baeobatrachus. The sequence goes on along the minus strand of NW_027443948.1, from coordinate 12,363 downwards.
TCGCTCAAACTGGGTCCCAGCTGGGCTGGGCTGGGTAGGGCGTTGTGGGGGGTTTGTCTATCTCCGTTTGAGGTGAGTTTGTTTAAGTTAGCCTTTTCTTTGGCGTTTGACACTGCAGGTAGTCACACATAGGCCCCCGCATAACAACTTCCCTCACCTAAGTCACACAAAGCCAACCAGAAAACCCTAGTCACCTCCCCCAGGGAAAGACAGGCACACCAGTGGGCAGGACCAGACGGAAGGAAACGCCCACCTAGGGGTCTGGAGACCCCGGGGCAGGAAAAAGGAGTCAGTTGTTTTTAAGGAGAGTTGTGGAGTGAGGAGTAAGGAGTGGAGTCCAGGCCTCTGCTTTAGACCTGAGGCTGAACTGACAGGTTAGTTAACCCCGCTTAACTAACTTAAGATAACAAATGGGCTGCAATGCTGAGAACCTGCTTACCTACGTAACTGATGAGGGAGGATGTCGCAAATCCATGGGAAGATGTTCAAGCTCTCCTGCAGTTCTTGGTGGCCCGTACAGTCCGACCACTTCGAATTCTGAAAGGCACTCTTACCCTTTCTACCCTGGAACGAAGCTTAGGCAAATAAACATGCTTGACCCTGGAATTGTTGACTCCGGTCTTCCTTTCATACCCCACACCTCCATTCCCATTTCTTATTTAAAAGTAATTACACAGACACAAATTTATCTTTGGATAATTTTGGCCATAGCAGCCATTTTATTAACAAGAATACATAACCAATAAAATTTGCAATGTGGTAAGGTCCTTGAAGCTACCAAAACCCTGGTGATTCCCATAACCGAGCAATAAAAAACCTCAACTTGCTCCCAGCCGTTACCCACACTGGCTCAGGAGCACCAAATGGTAAGGGTTAATCCTCCGTCAACCCCAACCACACCCCCAGGGGCCCCGACATACCCCGTCGGGGTTCCCCCCCAAAATCACCAGGGGACCATCAATTCTGCCAATGAGGGGATCCATACCCGGATGAATCCCCGAACCAATTTTAAACCAACTTCAAGGACCCACCAATAAACAACACCACAACGAAGGCACCTTGAAACCCTTCAAGTGCCTGAGACCCCCCGCAACCAAAGGGCCCTCTCAATACCTCCCTGCAAGCCAAGAGCCCATAAGTCAGTTCCCACCGCATTAAGGTGTACCCCGTCAGCCAACCAAAATTCCTCTTCCGTCCTTTCCAACTCAACATGCCGTATTGCTATACCCCCGTTCCGACTAACAAACTTCGAGATCGCCCTATTAACCTTCGCCCGCGCCTTGTTCAACCTGTCAACTGACCGCGCTTTCTGCCAACTCTTTCTCGCTACTATCTCCGACCAGACTATCGTTAGACCTGGAAACGACACCCATAACCGTAACAAATCATGTTTGATGTCCTTTATCAAGATTCGAAAAGGACGCCCACCCAAATCATTCCCCCCGGCATGCAACACTAACATGTCAGGAGGTCTGTCCAACCGGGCGTATCTATGCACCTCCTGCAACACCCTGTTCCACCCTAACCCCCGAACACCGAGCCATCGCACGAGAGCCAGGTCCTTCTCAAAACCTACCTGTCTCCCGTTCCATCTCGCGTCCGCTCGTCGGGCTCCCCAATACACATAAGAGTGGCCAAGGATCCAGACCAGGGAAGGAAGAGGGGGTGCTTCTGCAATACAAAATGTACAGACGACACCATTTTATTGCCTCACCAAACCAAATTGACAAAAAACACACACTCTCACCCCCCCCATTGCTACCCTAATACCCCCCCTTTTCCCCTCAATTGCCAACAACCACCTGGGGACGTACATACGACTTAAAGCGCTGCGACTTCCACCTACCAATCTGCTTAACTGTCTCCTCCGGTAGGCCGCATATAGAGGCCTCCGTCGCTGCCCCAATCCGAAAGACTTCGGATCTAACCCCAACGACTTCAAACATGCCCTAAAAACACTCACAAATTGGTATCTCGATAAAAAGGACCCATCCTCGTGACATAATAAGGGGCCATCCACCTTCGGACGGATCTGTTGAAAATTCCCGAGACACTTGAACGGGCACATATCAGATGCCACAACCATCCCCAAACGGACTAGTCTACCCACACCTCTCTGATCAGTTTTCGATTTCCTAATCCAAAATTCAACTCCGTTTTCCACTGACATAATGTCACCCCAATCCAAGCCCCCGGGGAACGCCTTACTGGGCGATACCAACTCCCCAACCCGCAGGGCTCCAAAAAACGCCAAAGAAAGGCTAACTTAAACAAACTCACCTCAAACGGAGATAGACAAACCCCCCACAACGCCCTACCCAGCCGGGTAGGGACCCAGCCCAGCCCAGCTGGGACCCAGTTTGAGCGAGGAACGGAACAAGTCCTTCCCACACCAAGGTTTGCAGGCCCTACCTCAGTCAGGGTTTCACCCACACTCTACAGCTCCGGAATGTCATGCTCTTCAGCCTCCTCCTCCTCCTGCGCATCCTCATCCACTTTACCCTCCACACCAGTCCCAAGCTGGAAGCACTGCAGCACTGCCTCGGCGAAGCGGCAACAGACTGTGCTGCAGCTAATCTGCATAGGTGACAAACCCCACAATGCAGAAGAGGTGTGGACAGCTCTAAAACAGCATGCAGATCACTGGCTCACACCTCTGAACCTAAAGCCAGGAAAGGTTGTGTGTGACAATGGCCGGAACCTGGTGGCGGCTTTGAGGCGAGGCCAGCTGACACATGTTCCATGCATGGCCCATGTGCTCAACCTCGTGGTTCAGCGGTTTCTAAAGTCATACCCAGAGCTGTCTGATCTGCTGGTAAAAGTTCGCTGCCTGTCTGCACATTTTCGAAAGTCACCTACTGCTTCAGCCGGCCTTGCCGGCTTTCAGCGTCGTTTGCATCTTCCGGCTCACAGACTGGTGTGTGATGTCCCCACGCGTTGGAATTCAACTCTGCACATGTTGATCAGGATATGTGAGCAGAAGAGGGCAGTTGTTGAGTACCTGCATCACCTAAGCCGTCGGGAAATGGGTCAAACTCCACACATAACACCTGAGGAGTGGAGATGGATGTCCGACCTATGTACCATCCTCCAAAACTTTGAGGACTCCACCAAGATGGTGAGCGGCGATGACGCCATTATTAGCGTCACCATACCGCTTCTCTGCCTTCTAAAACGGTCTCTGCTCAAAACCAAACATGATGCATTGCAGGCGGAACACGATGAGTTGGAGCAAGAAACAGTAGTGGGTGTGGGTGATAACACACAGTCCAGCCTCGTCTCATCACAACGTGCAGTGGAGGACTATGACGAGGAGGAGGATGAAGACATGGAGCAACTCTCCGGCCAAATTGAGGATATGACATGCATACCAATCATATGCTCAGTTCAGCGTGGCTGGCCAGAGGACAGGGTAGATGATGAGGAGGAGGAGGAGGAGGAGGAGGAGGAGAAGGAGGAGGACAGCATGTTCAGTCATCGTGTTGGTCTGGATACTGAAGTGATGGCTGTTAAGAGTCTGGCGCACATGGATGACTTTATGGTAAGCTGCCTGTCTCGTGACCCTCGCGTTAAGAACATCTTGGCCGACAATCATTACTGGTTGGTAACACTGTTAGACCCACGCTACAAGGAGAACTTTATGTCTCTTATTCCCGAGGCGGAGAGGTCAGCCAAAATGCAGCAGTTCCGGAAGGCCATAGTCACGGAAGTAGGCAAAGCATTCCCTTCACAAAACGCTAGCGTCATAATTGTAACACTATTAGTTAAAAGAAAGGGATAAAATGTAAAAAAAAACAAAATAAGGCATGACTTTTTTTTAACATCAAATTTTTTTTTTTAGATTTAACCAAAGAATGTGCACATTTGTTATAATAAACAAGTGAAAAATGTTGAAAATCAGTCATCCAAAGGTGTGTGAAAAAAATATATATATATGGTACCAATAAAAATGTCACTTTGTCCTGCAAAGAATGCAGCCCCCCAAATTATTTTTTTCCTCTGTGCGGCCCATACACCCAGCCGAGTTTGAGACCCCCTGCCTTACACTATATAGATATCATGTTCATTCCCCATCTATCTTGCTCAGGAGAGCATCTCCCTCCCCCGGCACCAAGAGCAGCTCATATTGAATTGTTACATTGACTAGTAACACTGCACACAGAAATGCACCTTAATATTCCACTGTTAACCCTTTCCTCCCAGCAGTAACACACAACTCCTCACCTTGATATCATGGTGATTTATGGTCAGAATGACTTCAATGCGATCAGTGATTTCTATTCTAGCTCTGCTCACATAGATTTTATATCCACACTCAACTATAGGCCGTTCTTCATATTTTGGGGGCTTTTAGTCAGATATACTAGTTTGTGCCTGTATAGTATTGGTGTAGATGGGAGTGTAGGGCATGGGTTACATGGCACTGTGGTGGGATACTGATGGGAGGTATTGGTGCTGTGTTTGATGCTTCTACTGGGTATTTTCCTACAAATACTGGAACAGCTCACTGCTTAGAATGATCCTTCCCAGCTCTATAATATATTATATATACCCCACAATGCAGGCTCACACACACATTTGTCTCAAGTGTGTTGTAGGGACACAGATACAGTCTTGGTCATGTGACTAAAGGCTACTTTACACACTGCGATATCGGTCCCGATATCGCTAGTGTGGGTACCCGCCCCATCTGTTGCGCGACACGGGCAAATCGCTGCCCATGCCGCACAACACCGACCAGACCCGTCACACATACTTACCTGACCGGCGACGTCGCTGTGACCGGCGAACCGCCTCCTTTCTAAGGGGGCGGTCCGTGCGGCGTCACAGCGACGTCACTGAGCGACCGCTCAATAGCAGCGGAGGGGCGGAGATGAGTGGCCGGAACATCCCGCCCACCTCCTTCCTTCCTCATAGCGGCTGGGAGGCAGGTAAGGAGAGGTTCCTCGTTTCTGCGGTGTCACACGGAGTGATGTGTGCTGCCGCAGGAGCGACGAACTACATCGTTACTGCTGCAGTAACGATAATCGAGAATGGAGACCCATGTCACCGATGAGCGATTTTGCACGTTTTTGCAACGATGCAAAATCGCTCATCGGTGTCACACGCAGCAACATCGCTAATGCGGCCGGATGTGCGTCACAAATTCCGTGACCCCAACGACTCCGCATTAGCGATGTCGCAGCGTGTAAAGCCCCCTTTAGTGGGAGTGGTGTACAGGGTCTTAGCAGTAAAGAGTATTCCATATTTCTGCCAGATACCCACAGAGATATTGAAATCTGAAAAAAGAGACTTCTGCTCATTGAAGGTAAGAACTGCTCACATAGCGTTCAACTCCACAGCAAACGAGTGCTCTAGCACTGGCATCTCAGCAGGGATATTCCCCTACTACACATGTGTGTCTGGGTCGCTGTGACAGTTTACAGGACATAACTCAAGGCACCTAGATAGAAGGCAGAGGTACTGGGATTGGTTGGTTTTTGGTGACGGAGGTGCAGGGGCTGGCGCCCATGTGCAGTGCTGGCTAAGGTATATTGATGATATTTTGATTTTTTGGCAGGGCACTGTGGAGCAGCTCGAGACATTTATGGAGGAACTTAATAACAACACCTTTAACATCAGATTGACGCATAAGCATAGCAGCAGTTGCGTTGACTTCCTGGATATTAAAATTTCATTCGGTTCTGAGCGAATTGTTCAGACCGACGTCCATAGGAAGGAAACATCAGTCAACGCACTGCTGCATGCTTCTTCTGCTCATACCCCCTCCACCATCCGGGCCGTACCGACTGGCCAGTTCCTCAGGATGAAGCAAATTTGTTCGTCAGACACTGCTTTTGAACAACAGTCTGCCGACCTCCAGCGCCATAGGGGTGGCAAAGGCGGTCTTCCCCCGGTCTGCCTCAGCAACGGACACTAGCCAATAGTGACTAGTGAGATCAAGGGTAGAAAAATAATTTGCAGTTCTCAATGCAGCTAGCGATTCCTCAATACGGGGGAGTGGTGCTGTCCTTCTTCTTTAACAGGACCAACGGAGCTGCCCAAAGGCTACAACTGTCACGGATAACCCCAGCCGCCTTCATGTTGCTCAACATGTCCTTGGTACACTGGTAATGTGAAGGTGGTATTGGCTTATAGCTCTCTTTGATGGGTGGGTGTGCACCTGTGGGGATGTAGTGTTGGACCCCTTTTATTCCCCCAAAATCTAGCGGATGTTTGCTGAAGACTTGCTCGCTCGTATTCTTGCACTACCCTGTGGACCCGCTTCTTGTGATGTGAAGGTGTGGAGTCAGTGCCTACGTGTAATTCCTTACACCACTCCTCTGGCTGACTTGGTGAGCAGTCACTGACTGGGTGGGGTGCAGTAATAGTGGATGCTGCTACTTGGATAGCATGTGTATCTACTGTGAACAGCTTATCAATGGTGGCAAGTCGGGGCAGCTTAACCTCCTGCTCTCCGCAGTTTAACACTCTCACGGGCACTCTTCCCTTCCGCACTAATGAATAAAACTATGATGTAAATATCATATAGATACCCCACAATTGTAAATAAAGGTAGGTTATGGGAAAAGGGGGAACAGGGAAAGAGGAAAATAGTGTAATAAAGTATACCTTCTGGGGGTGAGAGGAAATGGCAGCACAGCCAGTGGAGGTGAAGCAAAAGGAAGCCTGCAACTAAAGAGTTGAGAGCGTTATCACATGGTGACTGAGCCTGATTGTAAAGGGAGCATAGAGTGGAGCATACTCTGGGCACGTTAGAACCCAAGTTCTTAAACCATGAATATGGACCCCTTTTATTCTCCCAAAGTCTAGCGGATGTTTGCTGAAGACTTGCTCGTATTCTTGCACTACCCTGTGGACCCGCTTCTTGTGATGTGAAGGTGTGGAGTCAGTGCCTACGTGTAATTCCTTACACCACTCCTCTGGTTGACTTGGTGAGCTGTCACTGAATGGGTGTGGTGAAGTAACGGTGGATGCTGTGGCTTGGATATCATATTAAATATAGGGACCCCCATACAGTAGTATGAGAAATTTTTTTGTATTCAATGATCGGTATTACCTTCAGGGGCGCGGCACGTGGACGTGCGTTCCATTAGCCTCACTGCATTCCACTCCCATACAGGAAGTGGGCGCAGCTATTACTACGGTCGCACATAAAAGAACCCACAGCCACCACTGCACACAGCTGACTCCACCACTGGAAACCCACTTCTACACCAACGCAGGTAAGACAGGATCGGCACCTCTATGCTCCCGTTACAATCAGGCTCAGTCACCATGTGATAATGCTCTCAACAATTTAGTTGCAGGCTTCCCCTTGCTTCACCTCCACTGGCTGTGCTGCCATTTCCTCTCCCCCCTGGAAGGTATACTTTATTACACTATTTTCCTGTTTCCCTCTTCTCCCTTTTCCCATAACCTACCTTTATCTGCATTTGTGGGGTATCTATATACTATTTATATCACAGTTTTATTCATTAATACGGAAGGGAAGAGTGCGCGTGAGAGTGTTGAACTGCGGAGAGCAAGAGGTTAAGCTGCCCCGATTTGCCACCATTGATAAGCTGTTCACAGTAGATACACATGCTATCCAAGCAGCAGCAGCATCCACCATTACTGCACCCCACCCAGTCAGTGACAGCTCACCAAGTCAGCCAGAGGAGTGGTGTCAGGAATTACACGTAGGCACTGACTACACACCTTCACATCACAAGAAGGGGGTGCAAGTGTGACGCCCTGGACTAGCCAGTTAGTCACAGACATAACACACACACACACCCCCTTTCCCGGATAGTTACACTAGTCAGACACAAAACCGTTGTTGCCTCCCTCCAGGGGCTGATGTCCACACCAGGTGGGGCGGTGCCAGGCGGTTGGCCCCACCCACCAAGGAGTTCACAGGCCTGGAGGTGGGAAAACCAGTTAGTTAGTTGAAGTTCAGTTAAGAGTTGAACCGTGGAGGTAGTGAGTTCAGGGAACAGCCCAGTTTTGGGTAGGAGTGCAAAACTGCTAGTGTCTGGGTCAGATCCCAGGCACTATGGGGAGATAAGGTATGCACACCAGTGACTATGTAAGGGGAATACATGAAATAGCAGAAACTGCTGTGTGAATACTGACTTGAAAAATTCAATAGCTATATGCAAGAGTGAATATGTGAAAAATGGAATCTGCATTACTGCCATGAACATATGAATCAAGAGAAATTTAGCTACTGAATTGATCAATGCAATAGAGCCCCAACACTACGCCAAAGTATTTCTCTACGTTGGGGTCCCTAGCTTGTGTGTGTCCTCTCATGCAGTTAAAAAACCTACCGTGTATGGGAAGCTGAGACCCAGGCTATTTATGCGTATGATATGGATTGGCAATAGGTGTGGTTGGGGAGGGTTCACAAACGAAAAAATACTAACAAATAGGAATAACGTTTGGAACACCATTCTAAGTCCGAACTGGGTGCAAAAACCTAAAAAAACATCACTATGGGGAGATAAGGTATGCACACCAGTGACTATGTAAGGGGAATACATGAAATAGCAGAAACTGCTGTGTGAATACTGACTTGAAAAATCCAATAGCATTAATTCACATAATCCTAGTGACTGCGCACACAACATGGCCAAACGAAAACAAAAGACAGTACCTGGCCATTCAATCCAATGGAAACTCATAAGCAACACAGTCCATTAGACTAGGCAATTACATGCAGCCAAACAAAGTTCATGGGCCTTGCCTCAGAGTCGAACCCACAACCTCTTGGAGAACAAGCAAAGAGCCTACCACTAAACCAACTCAGTGAAGTTGGAAACCGACTCTACATTAATTAACATAATCCTAGTGACTGCGCACACAACATGGCCAAACAAGAGCAAAAGACAGTACCTGGCCTATCAATCCAATGGAAACTCATAGGTAACACAGTACATTGGACTAGGCAATTACATGCAGCCATACAAAGCCCATGGGTCTTGCCCCAGAGTCGAACCCACAACCTCTCGTAGCCAGGGCAAAGAGCCTACCACTACACCAACACAGAGAAGTAGGTGAATGACTCTACATTAATTCACATAATCCTAGTGACTGCGCACACAACATGGCCAAACAAATGCAAAAGACATTATCTGGCCTATCAATCCAATGGAAACTCATAGGCAACACAGTCCATTAGACTAGGCACTTACATGCAGCCATGTAAAGTTCATGGGCATTGCCTCAGAGTCGAACCCACAACCTCTTGGAGAACAAGCAAAGAGCCTACCACTAAACCAACTCAGAGAAGTTGGAAACCGACTCTACATTAATTAACATAATCCTAGTGACTGCGCACACAACATGGCCAAACAAAAGCAAAAGACAATACGTGGCCTATCAATCCAACGGAAACTCATAGGTAACACAGTACATTGGACTAGGCAATTACATGCAGCCATACAAAGCCCATGGGCCTTGCCCCAGAGTCAAACCCACAACCTCTCATAGCCAAGGTAAAGAGCCTACCAATACACCAACACAGAGGAGTGGAAAACCGTTTCTACATTAATTCACATAATCCTAGTGACTGCGCACACAACATGGCCAAACAAAAGCAAAAGACAGTACCTGGCCTATCAATCCAATGGAAACTCATAGGCAACACAGTCCATTGGACTAGACAATTACATGGAGACATACAAAGTCCATGGGCCTTGCCTCAGAGTCAAACCCACAACTTCTCGCAACCAAGCAAAGAGCCTACCACTACACTAACACAGAGAAGTGGGAAACTGATTCTACATTAATTCACATAATCCTACCGACTGCGCACACAACATGGCCAAACAAAAGACAATACCTGGCCTATTCATTCAATGAAAACTCATGGGCAACACAGTCCATTGGACTAGGCAATTACATTCAACCATACAAAGTCCATGGGCTTTGCCTCAAAGTCAAACCCACAACTTCTTGTAACCCAAGGAAAGAGCCTACCACTACACCAACACAGAGAAGAGAATGACTCTACATTAATTCACATAATCCTAGTGACTGCGCACACAACATGACCAAACGAAAACAAAAGACAGTCCCTGGCCTATCAATCCAATGGAAACTCATAGACAACATAGTCCATTGGACTACGCAATTACATGCAGCCATACAAAGTCCATGGGCCTTGCCTCAGAGTCATACCCACAATCTCTGGCAGAACAAGCAAAGAGCCTACAACTTCACCAACACAAAGAAGTAGGAAGCTGCGTCTACATTAATTCACATAATCCTAGTGACTGCGCACACAACATGGCCAAACAAAAGCAAAAGACAGTACCTGGCCTATCAATCCAATGGGAATCCATAGGCAACACAGTTAATTGAACTAGGCAATTACATGCAGCCATACAAACTCCATGGGCCTTGCCTCAGAGTCAAACCCACAACCTCGTGCAGCTAAGCAAAGAGCCTTCCACTACAGCAACACAGAGAACTGGGAAACTGATTCTACATTAATTCACATAATCCTACCGACTGCGCACACAACATAACCAAACAAAAGATAATACCTGGCCAATCAATCCAATGGAAACTCAAAGGCAACACAGTCCATTGGACTAGGCAATTACATGCAGCCATATAAAGTCCATGGGCTTTGCCTCAGAGTCAAACCCACAATTTCTCGCAGCCCAAGCAAAGAGCCTACCACTACACCAAGACAGAGAAGTTGGAAACTGAGTTTACATTAGTTCACATAATCCTAGTGACTGCGCACACAACATGGCCAAACAAAAGCAAAAGACAGTACCTGGCCTATCAATCCAATGGGACCTCATAGGCAACACAGTTAATTGAAATAGGCAATTACATGCAGCCATACAAACACCATGTGCTTTGCCTCAGAGTCGAACCCACAACCTCTCACAGCTTAAGCAAAGAGACTACAACTACACCAACACAGAGAAGTAGGTGAATGACTCTACATTAATTCACATAATCCTAGAGACTGCGAACACAACATGGCCAAACAAAAGCAAAAGACAGTACCTGGCCTATCAATCCAATTGAAACTCATAGGCAACATAGTCCATTGGACTAGGCAATAACATGCAGCCATACAAAGTCCATGGGCCTTGCCTCAAAGTCTAACTCACAACCTCTCACAGCTCAAGCAAAGAGCCTACCACTACACCAACACAGAGAAATGTGAACCTGAATCTACATTAATTCACATAATCCTAGTGACTGCGAACACAACATGGCCAAACATAAGCAAAAGGCAGTACCTGGCCTATCAATCCAATGGGAACTCATACGCAACACAGTCAATTGAACTACGCAATTACATGCAGCCATACAAACTCCATGGGCCTTGCCTCAGAGTCGAACCCACAACCTCTCGCAGCTTAAGCAAAGAGCCTACCCCTAAACCAACACAGAGAAGTGGGAAACTGATTCTACATTAATTCACATAATCCTACCGACTGCGCACACAACACGGCCAAACAAAAGACAATACCTGGCCTAACAAAAGACAATACCTGGCCTATCAATTCAATGGAAACTCATAGGCAACACAGTCCATTGGACTAGGCAATTACATGCAGCCATACAAAGTCCATGGGCTTTGCCTAAAAGTCAAACCCACAACTTCTCGCAGCCCAAGCAAAGAGCCTACCACTACACCAACACAGAGAAGTTGGTAATTGAGTTTACATTAATTCACATAATCCTAGTGACTGCGCACACAACATGGCCAAACAAAAGCAAAAGACAGTACCTGGCCTATCAATCCAATGGAAAATCATAGGCAACACATTCCATTGGACTAGACAATTACATGGAGACATACAAAGTCCATGGGCCTTTCCTCAGAGTCAAACCCACATCCTCTTGGAGAACAAGCAAAGAGCCTACCACTAATCCAACACAGAGAAGTTGGAAACCGACTCTACATTAATTCACATAATCCTAGTGACTGCGCACACAACATGGCCAAACAAAAGCAAAAGACATTACCTGGCCTATCAATCCAATGTAAACTCATAGGTAACACAGTACATTACTAGGATTATGTGAATTAATGTAGAGTCAGGTTCACATTTCTCTGTGTTGGTGTAGTGGTAGGCTCTTTGCTTGAGCTGCGAGAGGTTGTGAGTTAGACATTGAGGCATGGCCCATGGACTTTGTATGGCTGCATGTTATTGCCTAGTCCAATGGACTATGTTGCCTATGAGTTTCAATTGGATTGATAGGCAAGGTACTGTCTTTTGCTTTTGTTTGGCCATGTTGTGTTCGCAGTCACTAGGATTATGTGAATTAATGTAGAGTCATTCACCTACTTCTCTGTGTTGGTGTAGTTGTAGTCTCTTTGTTGCTTATGAGTTTCAATTTGAT